>NW_022196904.1:150818141-150874144 GCF_008632895.1 Mastomys coucha
TATACACACACATATATACACACACATATACACATACACATACACGTGCACAAAGGAAATGAGTGTGTTCATGCATGTGTGTGTGTATGTGTTTGTGTATGTATATGAACTGTATAGTATGAGGATAATTTCTTCTTTGTCATGCCTTAGGGCTATATCCAGAAATAACAAATATGAGTCAGCAATTTACGACTGATTGTCCTAGATTTCAACTTTTTTGTAACTAGTTAGTTTAAATGAAATGTTGACAAAAATACAAATGTTTTTACACTTATTTGAGCCTTAAATAATGGAGAATGTGCCATTTTTAAGTCAAATATGATTTGCCATACAATGTATACAATCTAGGATATAGTGCAAAGTTCACCAATAGCAAGATGGAAATACCTAAAAGATGTAAAGTCAGTATTCAGAACTAGAATGAGAAGATTTAATATGCAACCAAATGGAGACATTTTCATGCCTCTAAAGGTATGAACTCAGTGGAAATCAGCCAGATAGGTAGATGCTGGACTCCTCCTGCCTGGGCATAGTTAGGTGTCAGGAACCATCACTTCTTCCCCTGAGCAAAAACATGATTTGTATAGACATGTCTACAACCTATTTCAGAACTGTTGAATTTGAGACATTAGATATTTTGTAAAAAAATTAAATAAAGATTGTATTTAGATGAATTTTGACAAAGCAACTGACCAACAAAGTCAGAATGCTTGTGATTATAGAAGAAATGGATTTAATCAAAGTTCTCATAATCTGGTTTCCCACCATTCTCTGAAAGAGAGAAGGAAATACATATATCTGCACCTAGACAATTTTGTTAATGAAACCACAAATGAACACATGGTGTGTTTCAAATATGGAGATTCTATACTGCCTCGCCAAAGTTCCCAGTGATGGTGGTTATAAACTCAGCAGTAACAGTTCTTTTCACTAAGATTTGCACACCTAGAAAATGGTTTGCTGGTTTCACAATAAACCATGTTCTTGGAATGGGAGAACCAGGGGGTGTGGTAATTGTATCTCTTTTCAGATTTATTGCTACAATTTATAAATAAATTATAAAGACATATTAAGTAAAGACATGCATTCATTATTACATATGTGATATTATTTTCTTTATTTGATATTTTGGTGATTTTTCTAGATGTACATAATTTCTTATTGGTGTTTTCCAAACTCCACAAAGAAATGACATTTTTTTACACAAGTTTAGAAAAGTTACTTATATGCTATAAATGTTCACGTAAGGTATCTTGCATAAGCAAGAATAGATTTTATTTAAACAAGAAGTATTAAAATAAAACACAAAAACAATACCACATGGAGATTTTCTCTAACAGTTGAAAGCCAAAGTTGATCTGTGTACTTTGGTTTTAGTGATTCTACATCGATTCCTCATGTTTCCCTTCACTTAAACATTGACACGAGGTAGGCAAAGTTTAAATGTAATTTTTCTTTCTAAAGGATTCACATTGTATTAACAACTGAGATACCAGGATTAAGAAATAGTAGCTGCAAATTTTCTGATTACAACCAGAATTTAATAAAACTAAGAAGCATGGATCAGCATTTTCCAAAAACTAGTAACACCCTTTTGTGATTGTGTTTTCCAAATGATAGGTAGTGTCTATTGTAGATAATGTTTCTGTGTTCAAACCCATAAGAATTATTGTGAAAGCAAGCGGAACTCATGAGAGACCAGGGGGATGGAGTGGAAGAACCCTCACAGTGAAAGGAATCAAGGATTGTCTTTAGAACCCATGCTACCTGAGCAACCAGGTCAAAACCGCTTCCTCTAATGAAGATCCATCCATTACCATGACATGCGAGCTCTAGCTGTAGATCACTTTCATGGTCTCCAAAGAAGCTGAGCAGTTATCAGTAACATTCAAAAATCCACTGGAAAGTCATTCATTTCACTTTATGGTCCTAATTAGCCATTTGTATAGTTCTATAATTAAATATGTTCCTTTCTCATCAAGTTTTCACTTTAGTAATGATACCACTGTGCCACAAACAGGCCCCATGCTGCTGGGTTTGGGACTTATTCATAGCATTTAATTGGTCACCCAGTGGTTAGCCAATAACCCCTTCTATGGGAAGCAACACTCTGAATGCTGTTAATGGGCTGGAGGCACAGTGATTGCCTCCTGGTACCCAGCAGTACTGGGAATAAAGCAATTTCCTCCACTGTGTTGTGTGCCCAATAGCTAATCCTCTCCACTCCTGCAATGCACACTATTTGGTTATAAGTATTTGTGCTGGCTTACTTACCGCTGGGTTGTTAATAGGCAGTGATTCTTCAATGCTCCTTCAGTGAAGTTACAGTCTGCTTGCTGACTGCTAATTAAAACAAGTTTGCTCTCTGAGACTGCGACTAAAAGGTAGCAAGGTCATCGCATTTAATGCAGTAACCTTTTATTTAACCACGTTGGTGAACAACTCGTACGTTCCTGTTTTGAAAACTAACAGGTCTATTATTGAGTGCTTCGAACAGACTTTTTGAGTCACAGACAATTGTGTTTTCCTTTGAAGGGAAATTGTTGAATTAAAAACTCTTTGTTTTGAGGCTTCGAAACAAAGTTGAGTCAAAAGACTTCTACAGGTTTCTATTTATTATGTTCGGGCTTCTATAAATAATGAGTAAAATGGTGATTTACTATAAAATTAAGGCCATTGAAGTAATACTCCTGTGCTTTTTTTTTTTTTTTTTTTTTTTTTTTTTTTTTTTTTTATTTTAGATATTTTCTTTATTTACATGCGAATTTCTCCTTTCCCAGTTTTATCTGTGTTTTACCACCTGCCCCCCACATGCCTGCCATGTGTCTTGTTTGAGGTGTAAAAGGACTCCAACTTAAAAAGTGAAACAATCAGTAGGTGGCACTTGTTACCTGTCTGCTTGGTGCACACAGAATGAAGACTTAGGGATTGGATTCTGGACACTGAAATAAAATAAAACTTGGAGCTGCCTGGAACACCACAGACACAGACCTAACTTGTAAGGTTTCCATGTGTTTTCAGGTCATATCTCATAAAAATCTAACTCATTAAATTTTCTATATACACATTCTCCTAAATATTCCTGGATTCACCTCCCAGTAGGAGAGAAAGAGACCTGTGTAATGCACTTGATAAGGTAAACAGTTTTCTCTTCATGCTTCAGCTTTCAGAGAGCTTGGAATGTCTAAGTGAATTATTCAAAGTTTCTCTACTTCAAAGTTAAACACTGTCACACTAGAAAATATAATTATTTCTCTTAATCATAAACATAGTCATACTTTCAAAATTATTATTTGTAATCCTAACAATTTTGTTTTAAAAATATCTTGTCAATGTATATATGTTGCTTGTGGAATTGGGGGTTTTTCCCTCCCATTATGAAAGCTCTGGCATCAAACTCATGTTGTCAGGCTTGGGGACAAGCACATTTATTCTTAATACCATCTTGCCTTATGTCTGTGCTTTTCTTTATTGATATGTGATTATCAATCCAATGTTCTTATTATGAGTCTCATCAGATTTTCCATATAATTATGATCCTACATATTCACTACAAGCTTCCTGTAAACAGATGTGATAAATAGTGCTACTAAAATGCCATCAAAAGTCTGTTATGATGTGTTAGTCTTGTTAGTTCCTATCTTTAGGGGAGAGTGGAATAGAAGGACTGAAATCTAATTCCTGCACTGGGAGTTTAGTGAAACTGTCTCAAAATTCAAGGGCTGGCAACTACGAGAGCTTCAGCTGCCCACACACAAACATGACATCCAAAATACTTAACTAATGCAAAATTAATCAATTTTACACTGAAAACTGCAAGATACCAATTGAGAAAACTGAAGAAATAAAGGCAGAAGATGAAAACAAACAAACATTGATCAGATGGCTTCAAATGAACAAAGTGTGAGAATGGCTCCAAGTTAGCTAGAGATTCAATGCAATCCCCATCAAAAACCTTAGTTGACCTTTGACTACAAAAGTGGTTAAATTGCCACAAAGCCTTGAAAAGGAGAAAGGTTGGAAGCATCACACTCTCCAAGTTCAAAGCACCTTCTGAAGTTACAGTAGTTCGAACAGTATTGTCCTTCCTATGTACTGGATAATGTGTCCACACAAGAACTGTAGTTTTAAAACCTGCAACTTATGTAGTGATGTTGTTGATGAAGCCATTGGAAGGTGAAGTCAAAAATATTGATCTTATATAAATGGATGTATTTGCCTTGTTTTCATAAGTCCTCAAAAAAAAAAAAAATACCCAGCTATTTTCAGCCATGTGAAAAAGACAAAGTTTCCAGTTATCTGTGAGCTAAGAAGCAACTCCTATAGCAGATACTAAATCCTTCTGTGACTTAATTGAGGGTTTGCTAGTGGAAGGTTATCAGTTTACAGAGCTATGATAAATAAGTGTTTATTGTTTAATCTGCTTAATTAGTGACATTTTTGTTACAGTAACTGTAACAGACTGTGATAGCAATGGAATAAAACATGTGCTTCTTCCAACATAGATGTACAAGAAGCTAGATATCAGCATGTATGTATATTGTCAACCAATCTTTACAGAGAAAGAGGATCAAGGTTACACCTAGAGAATCATGGTGCCTTCAACAAGGCATATTAACAAAGTGGATATATACATGCCTACAAGTGCAATTAGATCCTGACTGCACCATGCAGAAATCAACTCAGAATGGGCTAAGATTTTAAATGTGAGATCTGAAAGCACAAAACTCCTTAGAGCATCATAAAGGAAAACATTTCAGCATTAACCTTAGTAGTGACTTCTTAGAAGAAATGACAAAACAATGAGCAAGAGAAAGCAAGAATAGAAGCAAGACTATACCAAAAAGAAATTTGAGGGCTGCAACAGCAGTCAATAGGCTGAAAATGTGCCAAGAAATTGACACTGTTTGCAGACTGTATGTCTGGTACAATATGAAGAAGATACCATGATCGCCTATAACTGAAGAGCAAAGCCAAAACATCTGATTAGACGCAGACAAAGCCCAGGGATAAACACTTTTCCAAAAACGACACAGAAATGGTCAATGGCTATAATTGAAAAAAACTCACTGTTATCACTCATAAGGTGCGTAAAAGCTAAACGCAATGTGAATTATTGCTCCACCATTTAGGACATTGAAATAAAATCAAAACAGAAAGGAGTAGGTATAGTTAAGGACATGGAGAATCTGAAATTTCATGCGATATTATAGTTACAAAATGGTACTAATATTGTGGAAAAGCTATGATAAGACTCCTAAAGAAATAAAAAATATAGTATTACCCTGAATTGCAAAAACTCTATTTTGGAATACATACTTCAAAGAATCAGTTTAGGATTTTTTGAGATAAAGATAAAATCACTGAGAAAAAATGCTCAGTGATGCGTTTTTTATAACAACCAATGTATGGAAGGTCTTAATGTTCAGTGGCAACATGTGGAAAGATTATGCGGCATATACATAATGAAATATCAATCAGCTTCCCCCCAAAATATATGTAAAACAGACCAATCACAGGACAATTGCTGTATGTTTCAAGTTATATATTCAAATTTTCTAGGTACAAACTTGAGTATGGTTTCCAATGGCTGAAGTGTAAGAGAAATGAGTTGTTCAATCTGTATAAAGTTTTAGTTCTCCAGGATGAATAAATTCTAGAGGTTATTGATGAATTCTGTGTTTGTAGTCAAGATTACTGTGCTGTGAAATATAATGAGGTCAAACCATATTCTATTTTTCTACCATGACACAAAATATAAGAGAATGAAAGACAAGCAAATGCTTATAATAGTTTACACAGAGGAGATACATATGTACACATGTTACACACCAACAAGTCCTAGGTGGCAGTGATGGCTTCCTTTGAGAGTATGAGGTAACATCAAAGTATCTTGAAGATGTGAATCTTCATCTGCTTTTAACAGGCTATCAAACATGGCCATGCTATGTTCCCTCCTTGTTTGCTCATCTGGAAAATATCAGTGAACAAATGATATGAACATATATTTTCCCCCTAGTACTATTTACCTAGAATTATTGACCACTACAGTATGCTACAAGGAAGAATTAGTCTAGTGGATGAGCAGACTGACACAGTCAATATTTCCCATCATGCCATCTCTATCTGATAGACACTGACATATTCTCACCTTGAATGTGACTTAGTTTCATTGAGAAAAATTATAATATATTCACATACACTTGCAGAGATGAGAAAAGATGATGTGCACAGTGTCTTCATCAGTTTTTGGAAGATTTCAAACACTGAAATACTGACTTCTCTTTTCTGGACTAAATGGTACCTGTCATTACAACAAGAAGAACAATGGAAGAGACACCTATCATTATATGAAGGCTAGCTTATTTTCTTCTTGTTATAACCTTTGATATGATCATTCACTTATCAAATATGGTTTTATACATGTGATATCAAGAGATGCTAATGACAAAAGCTGGCAAAAATGTAATGATAACAAAAAATGTAACAGTACTTCTGATCTCACTGACTCTATAATACTTTGAAATATTCAAATTAGAGAAAGTTTGAAGAATGCAAGTACATATAGATTGTTATAAATACAATCAACAGTATTACCAAAAGATAATTGGATGCTATGCTCTAGAAAAATAGAGAGATCCTTCTATCAGCTCTTTCAGGGAAGAACTCCTAAAGATCTAAATGAGGAGTGGGGTATAACCAGGTGACAGAGGAAATACTGAAGAAAATATTATTTTTGTTTGAATAAGTGGGAGACAGCAAAAATAGTTATGAGCAATATTTGAAAGATGCACAGCTTAAGAAATAGATACAATACAAAGTATGAAGAAGTCATTATTGTGAAGTGAGAAACTGGTTTAGAGATAAGCATTGTGGGAATAAGGGTGATTGTACTGTAGGCTTCCCGAGAAAAACCTCTGATCTTGGCTAAGGCTTTTGGTAAGTGAAGACTTAGAAACTGGGAAGAGGTAAAACACAAGAATAGCTGGGCGATCATTAGCAGACACAGAGAGCTTAAGAGAAGTGGAATTGTGGTAAGAATGGGGAGCAATGGCCTGTGGCAGCACCAGGAGTCCAAGTAATGGTTTTCCTTGTCTGTAAGCTTTCATGCACATCAAAGTAAGTCTTTCAGGGTAAAATAGCCTCAGAAAAAGTCTGTTATCCAACTAGAGAGTAAGATAAAGAAGAAGAAGATTTGCTCTTTTTGGAAACTGAGATCAAAGTAATTTGATGATGTCACAAAGAAGTACGGAGCACAGTATGATAAAGAGTTAAAAGATGAGGGGGAAAGACCCCACATAGCTGTGATGAGTTGTGTCTGTCCATTCCCCTGATTTTGACTGTATCTATTAAAGATGCTGAAAACACGTGTTAATTTTAAGACCATTATTCTACTTTATGTCACACTAATTTGATAGATTTGAAAAAGAAAATTGAGTTAAATTCTTGCATAAGGCAGTCAATATTGTCTCTGAAGAAGTTCACCTGAAAGAGGACTCTAAACACATCCATTAAACAGGCAGCAGAAAACCATTGTACTCAGCCATAAAGTGGCCAGCAAGAATGCAGAACACTCAGTTATACACCCAATGTCCAGATTTTCCCTATTTCAGTCTTTAAATAAGATTTCTGGCATTTGATTTTTGGCTCACAGTACCATAAAAACATTTTTCTCAAAGAAATTTTGCCAAGACTCTTGAATAATAGACTCTATAAATACAAAATTTGTTTAGTAGAAAAAAGAAACAAATTAAACAAAGGAGATACATACACAATTGGAATAAAAGAGAAAATGTTGAATTCAGGTAAAATTTATTCTTTGTATTTTTTTTAAAAAAATTATTGGATATTTTCTTTATTTACATTTCAAATGTTATCTCCCTTCCTGGTTTCTACTCCAGAAACTCCCCCATACCCCTGCTTCTATGATGGTGTTCACCCAACCACCCACCCACCCACTACCACTTAACTGTCCTGACATTTCTCTACTATGGGGTATCTTTCCTTCCAAGGACCAAGGGCCTCTCTTCCCATTGATGTGTGACAAGGCCATCCTCTGCTACATATGCAGCTAGAGCCATATGTGTACACTTTGTTGGAGGATTATTCCCTGGGAGGTCTGGAGGGGTCTGGTAGGGTCACATTGTTGTTCCTCCTATGGGGTTGTAAACCCCTTCAGCTCCTTCAGTCCATTCTCTAAGTCCTCCATTGGGGACCCCCTGCTCAGTCCAATGGTTGTCTGGGAGCATCCCCCTCCATATTTGTCAGGTTCTGGCAGAGCCTCTCAGGAGACAGTTATATCAGGCTCCTGTCAGCAAGTACTTCTTGGCATCCACAATATTATAACTGTATATTGGATGGTAACTGTATATTGGATGAATCTCCAGGTGGCACAATCTCTGGATGGCCTTTCCTTCAGTCTCTACTTCACACATTGTTTCTACTGTTTCTACTTCCTCTGGTGGGTATTTTGTTCTCCCTTCTAAGAAAGACTGAAGCTTCCTTCTTTGTGAGCTTCATGTGGTCTGTTAATTGTATCTTGGGTATTAGGAGTTTTGGGGCTAATATCCACTCATCAGTAAGTGCATACCATGTATGTTCTTTTGTGATTGGGTTACTGCACTCAGGATGATATCTTCCAGATCCATCCAATTGCCTAAGAATTTCATGAAGTCATTGTTTTTAATAGCTAAGTAGTCCTCCATTGTGTAAATGTACCACATTTTCTATATCCATTCCTCTGTTGAAGGACATCTGGGTTCTTTCTAGCTTCTGTCTATTATAAATAAGGCTGCTATGAGCATAGTGGAGCATGTGTCCTTGTTATATGTTGGAGCATCTTTTGGGTATATGCCCAGGATTCCAATTTTCTGAGAGACTGCCAGACTGCTTTCTGGAGTGGTTGTACCAGCTTGCAATCCCACCAACAATGGAAGAGTGTTTTTTCACATCCTGGCCAGCATCTGCTATCACCTGAATTTTTTATCTTAGCCATTCTGACTGGTGTGAGGTAGAATCTCAGGATTGTTTCGATTTGCATTTCCCTAATGACTAAGGATGTTGAATATTTCTTTAGGTGCTTCTCAGCCATTCAATAGTCCTCAGTTGAGAATTCTTTGTTTAACTCTGTACCCCATTTTTAATAAGGTTGTTTGATTCTCTGGAATATAACATCTTGAGTTATTTGTATATATTGGATATTAGCCCTCTATCAGATGTAGGATTGGTAAAGATCTTTTCCCAGTCTGTTGGTTGCTGTTTTGTCCTTTGAAAAGGACAGTGTCCTTTGCCTTACAGAAGTTTTGCAATTTTATGAGATCCCATTTGTCAATTCTTGCTCTTAGAGCATAAGCCATTGTTTTTCTATTCAGGAAAATTTCTCCTGTGGCCATGTGTTCGAGGTTCTTCCCCAGTCTCCCTTCTATTAGTTTCAGTGTATCTGGTTTTATGTAGAGGTCCTTGATTCATTTGAACTTGTACTTTCTACAAGGAAATAAGAATGGATCAATTTGCATTCTTCTACATGCTGATCTTCAGTTGAACCAGCACCATTTGTTGAAAATGCTATCTTTTTTTTCAACTGGATGGTTTTAGCTCCTTTTCCAAAGATCAAGTGACCATAGGTGAGTGAGTTCATTTCTGGGTCTTCAGTTCTGCTCCATTGATCTACCTATCACTCTATCTGTGTTTCATAAGAGAGTGAATAGCTGTTTCTAGCACTGAGGTCACAAATGCTGATCTTAGAGATAGTGGGATTTTGGAGGTTGTTGTCCTATATGGAGTTAGTTGATTCTTTGGCTTGAACAGAACATTTTGTAGGGCTTCAATTTTCAAAGCCTAAGTTCTGAGCTCTTAAGGTACATTTGTATAGGAAGTTAACCACTCAGAATATGAAATACAAGACCAAATAGTAGTAGCTTTATTCTAATTTAAGATATAATAAATTAAAGTTCTGAATAGAATAGTATAAAACCCATGTTATTAGTACATGAAAACTTTAATTTGAAACTTAATTTCATTACATGTCTTTAAGATTTCTAGGATCTATATGTAAGGCAAGCCTTGGTGGTTTGTTTAAGAATAGGTAAAAGAATGCAGGAATAATGTAACTTAAAAATACATAAAAATATAAAGAAGAAATAGTTATGCTATGAGGAAGAAAACAAGGAACAAAAACATTAAGAAAAGCATAATGTTCCAGAAAAGTTAGATTATTTTACAAAGAAAAGAACTTCCCCTTGAAGATATTATGCTAGAGGTTCTCTGATTTAGATGTAGGCCAATGTAGTGTATTTGAGTTTATTCATATATTAGTAGTTAGATATCCTCAGTTTAACTTCTAGCTATCAAAAGATCATCTTTATTGGATGACTTAATAAAAACATGGAAAGAAAACACACAATTGTTTGAAGAGTTTAGAGATGATTCTGCTGCAACTGATAATACCCCTAAAAGTAAATTTGGATGTTCTTGGAATTACATTGCTGGTAGGAAATTTTCCTAGTATACATAAGGTATACTGACTCAATATCCAGAACTATCACATAGATAAATAAAAAGTTATTTACTAATCTAGTACTGAACTCTTAACCTTCCATTTTATATATACGTATACATATATACATATATACATATGTGGAGGTAAACTAAACAAAGGGTTAGGGAACGCAGTGGAAAGGTACGCTGCATAAACAAATGCACACAAAGTGGCATAATAAGTCAAATAAGTTTAGCATAAACTAATAATGAGAATAATGTTAATGTTTACCCTGTAGGTTTGCTAGGTGCATAAAAACACTAGTAAGTGTAAAATGCAAAGTTTGTGGGGTAATGAACTGAATATCATAAACAGACATGGACAAAAAAAGTTAGAAAAATGAAATCACATCTACATAGAGCTGATGTGAGGGAGTAAAATCAGTTATATAATAGTGAGATCACTCAAATAACATATTCTGGGAATATACTTCATAAAAGAAACATATTACTAGAAAAGAAAGAATTTTTTGACTTATGATACCCTAAAAATTGTAAGTACATTATAGGCTGAGAAATTGGCTGACACAGGCAGGCTGGGGTACTATAGCATTTGCAAGGCTGTGGCAAGACAATCAAGAGTTTGTGGCCAGACTAGAATACAAAGAACATCCTATCAGAAAAAGGAAAATAAAAAGGAATTGGCTGCCTTATTAAAATATTTACTGTAAGCTATATGACAGCAGCTGCCCAGGGATGACATTTATATTAATATGCAAGCATGTGAAAATAATACGGTGCATCACAATCCATAAGTTTGCATTACCTAAGAATTTAGAAAAAGTTAAAACTAAAAACAAAAACAACCTCAAAAAGAACTGTAAAAATTAATACATTTTATAGCAGTACTTTGCCTGTAACACGAAAGAGTTTCAATATTCACACAGATGAGATGGAAGTAGTAAGTAAAATTTAACTAAGAAGCCAAATAATTTAATTAGCACATAGAAACCACTCATTTCCTTTATATATGAATAGTTCTGAAATTTAACAAAAAAATCACAGAAATGCTTCAACCAAATAAAGCCAGAAGCCCCAAGGAAGATAATTTTTGTAGAGGAATTCTCTGACAAGGGGTCACATCCAAAACACTTCTATGTCTGTGTATGCTCCTGATGGGTAGCTCATGGTTACACATGTGTTTACTGAATATTGTTTAAATCATCCAATGAACAGAGGGTGTAAGACTAACGCACCATGCCAGACTTTTGTAAAGTTTGTTGGCAAATTCCTTCGGTTGATTGTCTCAAATGTGGCACTATTTTCTCAGTTGGCACCCTTAATACTTAGGTATTATAAACATGCATCCTGCTTATCATGTTTGTAAGTTTGACTTTTATGGTTTGACCTTAACCCCTCAATGGTGCAAAGAATGCATTACTGTTTATTCTAATGTGATATAATCAATATTAAATGTAAACATTCAGATGTTTTGTCTTTTTTTTTTTTTTTTTTTTTTTTTTTTTTGTTATCTACAGACCATTTTCTAACATTTTTTTCTAACTTTTTCTAACTTTTTTTGTCCATGTCTTCTCAGAGGCAGGGGTATGTGAAGAACACAGGGAGGTGGGATCAGGAAGGGTGGCAACTTTTGAAATGTAAATAAGTCAAATAATTTACTTCTACTAATAAAAAAGGAATAAAACTCATTTAAAAAAAAACCTGTTAAGTTAAAAAACAAATAAAAGTGAGGGGGCAGAGCGGCTTCTCTGTGACTAACAGCACTTGTTGCTCCCTCAGAGCAGCTGGGTTAGATTCCCAGCACCCAGATAATGGCCAACAATCATCTGTAACTCTAGGTCTAAGGATTTTGAGAAGTTGGTCATCTTCTAAGATACAAAACAATATCTGTTTAGGTTTACCTACTCTTAAATTTTTGTTTGTTTGTTTGTTTTTCGAAACAGAGTTTTTCTGTATGGCCCTGGCTGTCCTGAACTCACTCTGTAGTCCAGGCTGGCCTCGAACTAAGAAATCCACCTGTCTCTGCCTCCCAAGCGCTGGGATTCAAGGCGTGAGCCACTGCCTGGCCTCCTACTCTTAAATTTTAAAGCATATGGGCCTTCTCTTATTTCGGTATGAAGTTTATGTTACCAATTTTATTCAAATAGCTGCTTCTAGTTTCATTTTGTTTGCAGTTTTATACTTGTTTCTTGTAGAAAAAAAAATCACTTAGCTCCATGAAATCATTATCGAAGTTTCCACTCCATTTGCCTTTCCATGTATGGATGGTGGGCCTTGGTGGGGATAGAAACTCCACAGGAAGATTCACACTGTCAACTGAACCTTGGGGCTCTCAGAGACTGAACCACTAACAAGAAGAGCATACACGGGCTGGACGTAGGCCTCACTGCAGCTTAGTGTTCATGTGGGTCCTGAACAAATGAAGCAGGAGTTATCCCAAAATTTGTTGTTTGTCTGTGGGATACATTCTTCTACTGGGCTGTCCTGTCTGACCTCAGTGGAAGGAGATGCACCAAGCCCTGCAGAGACTTCATCTGCCAGGATGGGGGATACGCAGGGGGTGCCACTACTCAGAGGAGAAGGGCAGAGGGCATAGCGGCAAGGATTGTGAGAGGAGGTTACTGGGAAAAGGGCAGTGAGTGGAATGCAAAATGAATAAATAAAAATGTTTCATCTACATTTCAATAAAATTGCCATTATACAAAATGTTCATATCCCATATTGTTTGAAACTATTGGTTCAGTTTCTGATCTTTTCATTTTAAGACTGCATATGTAATATTTATTCTTTAAAAATTCTGCTTTGAGAGGATGGCCTCTCAATGGATCATCAATGGGAGGAGAGGCCCTTGGTCCTGTGAAAGCTCTATGCCCCAGTGTAGGGGAATGCCAGGGTCAGGACATGGGAGAGGGTGGGTTGGTGAACAGGGGGAGGGGAAAGGGAATAAGGGTTTTTTTCAGAGGGAAAAATCTGAAAGGGGCTATCATTTGAAATGTAAATAAAGAAATACCTAACAAAAATATTCTGCTTTGAGTTTTGACCCTTTCCTAAACCAGTATGATTCCTTAATATGCTTTGATGGTGGGCAGATGGAGTTGCCAGAGAATAGGCAGAGTGAACCACTAGTACTCTACAGTGCACAGTGCTGCTCGGCCATTGTCCTCCGGAGCTTATGTATCCCAAACACAGCTTTTAACTCATGGTCATTTTCATCCATGGTGTATTGATATGAATATGAAACTTTTAGAGTTTGCAAATACATTATAGATTGAAATGTGCAATAATTGGTGCTTCATATTCAGGGGCCTTGGGTAAAGGTAGAGACTGCCATGGGGAACCCATGCAAGCAGACCAATCTGATTATTCTGGCTGCTAGGATATCTCAAACTAGCAAAACTTGCGAAATACCACTGGAGAAAAGAAAGGAACATGTATCTCCGTAAGATAGCTGTAAATTTCAACTGTTTACATGACTTCTCTGTTTCAACAGCGTGTCAGTTCACTGAGACTGATATACGCAAACTTATAAAGACAGTTTAAAGTAATCTAGATTTATTCATCAACAATAAAAGATAAAGGGTGTACCTTACTGTGGGACTAGATAGGATATTATTACCTTGCATCTCTAATTCTTTCGAATGAATTTCAGAAGAACTAAAATGACTTCATTTCCTGTGTTTGCATCCCTCATTCCAGGGGAAGGTTTCGATCACAGTAGAAATTGATAATATAATACCATGTGTATTGCTTACTGGATAATTTTTGCTTTCATTGAATATTATAATAATTTCTTAACATTCTTGGATATTGTGACAGATTTTCCTCTCTCATTGATACTTTTAAAACTGGTAGTTTCTACTTATACACTATTTATAAACCATGCTATACATAGGGGTGAAAAAGGCATCATATTATTTTCTTTTTAAAATGTATCTTTGCTTCTGATTAAAAACAAAAATTTCTCTTAACATGATAAAATTTTCTTGCAAATTCAATAGTCATAAATGACTGATTAAATGTCTGGGCCTAGAGCTCACTGAAGTCAGTGAGCATTAGTACATGAAGTTGCTAAGAGCATTTTTCCTCCTTCTTGTAGGGTTTCCAGTTACATTTTAGCCAAAAGATAAAAAAAAGAAAGTAAATTGGTCATTAAAATTGAATGCAGGTTTGAATAATGTTAATGTTAGTTTCAAATCATTCTGGATTAGGCAGCTGACATCTGGGCTCAGTAATTCCATATTTTCTGGGACTTTTCATTCTCAAGTTCATAATCAAAATGTCATAAATCTTTTAATCAAACCTTGATAATGGAATATTCCACTGGGGGAACTTCAGGGTTATTTAATGAGCTTAAATGCTATTACATCCCTTGTCATATTCCCTTGGCCTGAACACTCTTAAAAGCATTAAGTGCAAGATATGTTTTAGTAAAAGTCATAGATCGAGGTAAAAGAATTACAAGAGAGAATAACAGGAGGATACAAATTCAGAAAGGATGACAGGCTAAAATCCATGTCTATAATGATAAATGAGAAGAAAGATGTGGCTGCTTTAGTGTAAAAATCAAAGAATAGAAAATGGAAAAGAAAAATAGTGAATGAAAGAACATTGTAAAATTAAATTAATCACAGAGGATAGGGGAAAAATATATTCTCAACTGCTGCACAAAACAAAATATCCTACCATAAAAATATTTTCTTAAGCCATTATCTGAAGTATATTTTCTACCATATAAAACAAAATATTTCTTCCTCATAGATCACTTGAAATTAGACATTGACCAATTGAGACAACAAAAATTTCAATTTTTACTTTGACATCATAGGTTAAATTTAAGAGCTTATTATGAATATATTACTTTGAATTTCTCTAAAATTATGTCCATAGATACATTTCAAGCATAATGTAAGGCAAAAGCGGTTTTTAATCCAATTATCTTTATTTTTGGAAATTAATATGCATATTTCAATGGTAATTGTTGAAACCTTTTTTTTTGATTTATGATTTTTTTCATCCATTTGTGATGGTAGCATCAGAAACATACTCTTTTTATTTCTTAGTTGAAAATGTAGTTGTATCATTTCGCCCCACTTTTTTGGGGGGGGGTTGGTTTATTCGAAATAGGGTTTCTCTGTGTAGCCCTGGCTGTCCTGGAACTCACTCTGTAGACCAGGCTGCCTCAAACTCAGAAATCCACCTGCCTCTGCCTCCCAAGTGCTGGGATTAAAGGCATGTGCCACCACTGCCTGGCATTTCCTCTTTTCTTATCTCCTTCTAACCCCTACCATGTTTCCCCACTCAGGTTCCTCTCAAAATCACGTTCCATTTAATTTTTCAGTATTACTACAAAAACACAAATTCATCAGTATATAAATACAATCTGCTGAGTCCATTTCATATCACTAACTGTTTGTCATTTCAGTGTTGGCTGAAACACGGACAGAACTGATGGACATGGTAACATGGAAGTGGGGAACTCTCATAGGCCGCACTCCTAGACAGAGAACTATAAGTAAGGAATACTAAGAGCAGAAGATACAATCTTCTCATAGGTGAAACCTCAGAAACCTATGTTATGCAATACTAGGTTGTCAAAACATTTTTAAGTCTAAAATGTAAGAAATTCAAGATACTCTGCTTGCCTTCATCAGGCCTGCAGTACCATGAACATCCAAGTTATGAGGTTATATTCCCCAACCCTCAATTTCCTGCCTGATGAACCCATTAGGAGATGCCCAGCTGCTCTAAGATATGTACTGCCACCTGAGTTCCATTGTCAAGCCCATGGCTACCCACTGGACTAGAAGCCTGCTGTACCAGCAATATCCAAGTTAGGCCTGCCTTCCCAATACCTGCTATATCAGGAATATCCAGGTACAAGCAGATGGCTAAAGGATAGAGTAAGATTACGATCAACAAGAGCCAGGACAATATGGCACCTTCAGAGCACAGCTATCCTACTACAGCAAACACAGATATCCTAACACAACCGAAGCATAAGAAAATGACCTTAAATCCAATGTTATAAAGATCATAGAGGTCTCTAAAGATAAAATGAATAAATACATCAAAGAAATATAGGAAAATACAAACAACTAGAGATCTTTAAAGAAGAAAGAAAAATTTCAGTAGTCCTCCTTTATAGAAATGATAAATGGACTGAGAAAGAAATTTGGGAAACACATCCTCTACAATAGACACAAATAATCTAAAGTACCTTGGTGTAATTCTAACTAAACAAATGCATGACCTGTAGCACAATAACTTGAAGTCTCTGAAGAAAAATTGAGGAGGATATGAGAAGAAAAGTTCAATGTCCTTAGTTATCAGGGAAATGCAAATGCAAATGACTGTGAAATTCCATTTTACACCTACGAGAATGCCTAAGATCAAAGACTAAAGAGATAGCACATGCTGGCAAATATGTGGAGCAAAAAGAAACACTTCTTCATTGCTAGTAGGAGTGCAAACTTATATAACCACTTTGGAAATCATTTTGGCAGTTTCTCAGAAAATTGGGAATAGTTCTACCTCAAGACTCAGCTATACCACTCCTGGAGATATACCCAAGAGATGCTCCACTATACCACATGGATACTCAATTATTATAGCAGCTTTATTCATAATAACCAGAAACTGGAAATAATCTAGATGTCACTCAACTAAAGAACAGATAAAGAAAATGTAGTACATCTATACAATGGAATATTATTCATCTATAAAAAGAAAGACATGAAATTTTCAGGCAATTGGATGTAATTAGAAAATATCATCCTGAGTTAAATAAGCCAGACCTAGAAAGGCACACATGGTATGTACTCACTCATAAATGGATATTAGCCGTAAAGTGTAGGTTATCCATGGTACAATTCAGAGACCCAAAGAAACTGGGTAATAAGGAATGTCCAAAGGAGGATGCATGGATTTCACTCAAAAATAGAAACCAAATAGTCATCAGAAGTAGATGAAGATTGAGAAGCTTGTGGGAGAGGAGGTGAAGAAAGGAAGTCGGATGAGGATCAGATGTGGGGAGAGGGGAGATGGGAGAGAAGTAGGAGTGTATATGGAAATTGATGGTGGGCATCTTGCACTGCCTAAAGACCTGGGATGGGGAAGACTCTAAGGAGACAATGTGGGTAACCCTAGCTGAGATTCCTACCAGTGGGGTACATGGATACTGAACTGGCCACCTCCTGTAGCCAGACAGGAGTTATAGTGGAGGGACAGGGACATAATTCACCCACAAATCCTTCGGCCCAAAATTTGTCTTGGCTACAAGATTCACAAACATAAATATGAAGCAGAGTTTGAGGGAATGGCCAACCAATGACTGCCTCAGCTTGAGACCCATCCCTTATGAAAGAGCCAACTTCTGGCATTATTAATGATTCCTTGTTGTGCTTTTAGACAGAAGCCTAGCATAACTGTCTCCTGAGAGGCTTTATTCAGTAGCTGATGGAAACAGATGCAGGGATACACAGCCAAACATGTTTAGGGAAGTCTTGTGGAAGAATGCTGGATAGAACTGCTTGAGATAAAAGGATCAAGGACACCACAAGAAGACGTACAGAGTCAACTAGCCTGGTCCCACAGGGTCTCACTGAGACTGAACCACCAACCAAAGAACATGCAGGGTTCTAGACCATCCCCCCTGATATTTGTAGCAGATGTGCAGCTTGGTCTTCATGTGGGTCTCCTAACAATTGAAAGGAGGGCTGTCTCTGACTCTGTCACTTGTGACTGGATCCCCTTCTCCTTCCTGAACTACCTGGTTGGGCCTCAATGGAAAAGCATGCACTTATTCAGGCTGTGACTGAATATCCCATGAAGAGGGATAAGGCATTCCCTTCTCTGAGGAGAAGGAGAAGAAGTAGTGGAGGGAGATATTTGGAAGGGTGGGAATGGGAGAAGAGGAGGGAAAGGCTGAGATAGGCATGTAAAGTGAAAAGTAAATTAATTAATGAAAAAAGGGAGAAAACAAAAATGATATTCAGGTTGAATAAAGGTAATTGACTAATCTTGGTAAAAATCTAGACTGTGTGCAGAGATATAGACAAATGAAATAGGCTTAATATAGATTTTAGAACAAACTAATAAAACATATGTAATTGACATTACTCATTATACAATCACTTTACCAAATTACAAGGCAATTTTAATATCATATGATGGTATGTTTATCCTCAAGTTCTTGAGATAACTAATAACTGTCCTAGAAATAGTTTAGCCATGCAATTCTGAAATGGGTCTTTTCTAGCTATAGTGGCACTATTATGGACTGTAATGAAAACAAATTAGGACAAAGTTCTAATGTATGTGTAGGATTTGTTTTGCTTCTGCTGGACTTTTCATCCTTTGAATGACATAATTTCCCACAGATTCCATTAGAGGCATATCCTCTAGTCTTTGGCTACCATCCTATTCCATGTTGGGTATAAACATGAGTTTACTCTGAATTCTCCTTGCTCTCACCCGAACTTGCTTACATGATGTATGTTCAAAGATCTAGAATAATCCTGTGGAAGCAGTGCTGCAGAAAACAAGGAGAGGAAAACTCACATGATGATCTACACATCCTTTTATTTGTATTTCCTTTTAGTGATGTGGTATTCCTACCTCTTATTAAACTAAAACTATATGTAAAATGTGAAACATAAGTCAATGTAATGGCCTTTCAAATATCAATGGCCTTTCAAATATCAGAAGCCAACACCCTTGGCAAAAACATATACTTTCTTAAGCCAGGCATTGAGCACATCAGATTAAATGCATTACAAGAGAGGGTATTTCATAGCAACATAAAGTTATTATTACATCCTCAGTGCACTGACTCCCTAGGAGACGAGAACCTTAGGCTCTTAAGTGTTTTAAGGAGGAGTAAAATGATGGGTGCTACATTTCTCTACATTCAGACTCATTTTCTGTGAATTTTTTTTACTTCAATTGCTCATAAACCTTTCAAGTCTACTTGACCCTCTCAGATATGAAATGTTAACTTTTCATAAAATTGGTCAAATTTCTTAATGCACTTGTTTTTAGACATCTTGAAAAAGCATCATAAGAAACAAAGCACCCTCACAATATCTACACAAACAAGCTCAGTAAAAGACTTGCCTGCTTGGGTTAAGGTCAAAGTCTGTTGCCAAAATGTTGAGTGAATATTTTATTTCTAATAGCTTTACAAAATGGTATTTAAATTTACTTTCATTAACATAATAGTCAAATAGAAGAGTCATAGATCAATCATGTCACCACAAGTTTAAGCCAGTGATGGCTCTTGGAGTAGAAATTTTGAAGACCCCCTCCCTCTCTCTTCCTTTCTTTCTCTCTCTGTCTGTCTCTTTGTCTCTGTCTTTGTCTATGTGTGTGTGTATTGTTAGTAATATTTCCTGTGTAGTACTATGGTGACAAATAGTCCTTACTTTGGGAAGTATATCCTTAGGAAAGAGTGGTGAAATTGGAATTTGATGATAAAAATAATAATCTTTGCTGCATGGGAATTAAATGTTCACTTTCAAAATGTTGTTAAAGCATAATTTTAATTTCTAACATTTTAGTATGATTTAATCAGTACCTGAAGTCACAGTTAAAAGTAGAAAACAATACTTTGTAATGTGTCATATGTTATTACTCAAGTATCAAGTATAACATCTATATCTTTGTATATGCATTTAATAACACCTAAAAGGTATAGAACATTTTCTATGCAATCACATACATAATCATGCACACTTGAGATATTTTGGTTATTTCAGATTATATCATTTGATTGCATTGGAGATATTCTGAGTTTTGATGAATCTCTCAATATTTAACAATTGTAAAGCAGAATTTTTAAACATAAATTTTCACCTTTTAAAACTGTTAATTAACAAATAATATGTGTGCAAATATTATTTTAAATTTATTTACCATCATAAGAATAAAATATTTTAGTATTTAAGGATAATTTTGAAATATTTGTGATGAACACTGTTTACTAACTTTCAATTATTTAGAGAAGTAGAAAATAGACTGACAAATATTTTGTTAAGGATTTGAATTTTATTTTAGAAGTCAGAATATTAAGGAAATATATCATCTAATAAAAAAGAAAAGTCATGTGTCAGTAAGAAAAGATAAAATGGAGCCATAGCATATCTCAAATAGCAGAGCAATCTTAAGATTGGAGCTGAAGATATTATAATATTTGATTTCAAACTATTAGTCAAAAGCTATAGTAATAAAATAGTATCATCCCGGAATAAAAGCAGACTCAAAGTTAGTAGAATAATGTAGAGCTCTCCCAAACTAAATTCAAACACCTACAAGTCAACTAGTAATTTATAATTTTACCAAAAATCTAATAGTTAACAGTATAATCACTTTCAGCAATAGTGTTGAGAAACGGGCTTATTACATGTAAACAACGAATTTGGACTCTAAAGTATGGATGAAGGTTGGGTCAAAATGGATGAAAGATTTCAATGTAAAATAGGAAACTACAGTGCTATATCCTCAGAAGAAAGTGTAGGGTACAACTCAATCATGGTTTTAGGGAAATTTGTTTTTCTTTTTGTTGCTAGTGGTTACAATCTCAGCAGTAAATAAGTAAAATGGAAAAATAGACAGGCAACACCAACACAGTGAGCTATTAGCTGATGTTGGGGAAAAGGGGTTGGGAGAACAGTAGATTATTTCTACAAGCAATTTATCTTACAAGGGAATAAATCTAAAATATATAAGAAATTATACAATACAAAACAAAATCTAAACAAAATCAAAACCAAGCAGTATGCTCAAAGAGGTAATTTACTTGAAAATGAAAATATGTTCCTCATTAATGTTTGTATTGGTATTCTATAAGTTTTCAATTGTTGTATTGGCATTTGAAAATGAAAATACAGAAAAACACACTTGTCTTTTGGCATATCAACTATTTAAAAATGACACTAAGTGATTTTTTTAAAAGGAATTGCGATGTAATGAAGTGATTATAATATGGCTTTGGTTTTGATTTCCTCTATATATTTATTTTACTGCACAGTAACAAGATTTCATCCAACTGATGCAGATGCATGATTTATAATACTATTTAGCATCCTTCTAAAACAAATTCAAGAGATAATATCAAGTGTTTGTGGCTAGAATATATGTATTGTATTTTTTTTCATTTTTTTATTGATTTAAGTTTATTTCATTATGATGAGAAGAGATACATAATTTCATTTTATCTGAATTTGTTAACATTTAAAAACATATTTTAAGTAAATAGAATTACATCACATTTTTCTTCCCCCTTTGAACCCCAACTCTTCTGAGAGACCCTCCCTTCAATATCTGCAATACCTTTTGTTTTTTTGTCATATTCTTCAAAATTTATAAAATATTGTAACAATAAAAATTAGTATAAAAGTTTCTTGATATAAAACAATCAATTAAATGGTTTTATGTAGATGTTTGTCTGCAGCAATACTGAAAATACATATATTTTTCTCAACATAAATTTTAAATAACTCTAAACATACTAGCTGTATATTTTAAAATAATAATCACTATTAGTTATTTTGAAAATGAACATAAATAGATAAAGTGTTTGTTTGTTTTGTTTTTAGCAGAGTTTAAAATATTGGCTCTTACTGTGGTACAAGCCCAAAATAAGAACATATTTTAGACGCTGGATTTTATTGTAATAAGACTGTACTTCAATGACCCTCACATCATCAAAAGGTTTTACTTCCCTAGTAGCTAAGCTAAGAGTTGACAGATCTGCTGCACCAAGGAGTAAATTGTAGGCATGATTTTTGGATAGAGATTTCCTGCTATGGTCAAAGCTATTTGACTGGAGTGACTGTCTTCATGCTCAGCCCACAGAGAACAGGTTACATTCATTTAAGAAATAGTGTGTGTATTAAGATGGTCTATCTGTGAAGTCATTCACCAACTGTTTCAATGAACAATGGTTCTGCTTGGAGGGTGGCACAGACATTAGGTGAGGATATGAATCTGGTTTATTGGCTGTGATGATTTTGAAAAACATTCATCTCAGAGAAAGAATAACTTATAAAGTCCTCTTCTTCAAACTTGATACAATACTTACAAACATCAAGCAAAGCATTCAGTCTAACTCTTTGTTATTCTCTTATAAGTCACCTCCCAAGTTAATTGTTTATGTTTCTTTTGGCTGTATATACAATTTTGAAATATGTAAGCTGTTCTGAAAATCATAAATAGTGTAAAAACATTAAATAAACAATCTTACTAATAGAGAGGCTCCCAAGTTAATAATTTATGTTTCTTTTGGCTGTAGAAATAATTTTGAAATATGTAAGATGTTCTGAAAACCATAGTATAGTGTAAAAATGTCAAATAAACAATCCTACTAATAGAGAGGCTGAGATAGGAGAAGCATGGTTTCAAGACCATTATATGGTACACGGCAAGACATTGTCAGGTACAAACAAGCAGAAAGTGTACATGGATTGTATAATATAGGACCTAGTTCTCCAATTACCAAGTTAGAGAGACCTCCAGGTGATAGCCAACAAATTTCCAATTCCTCATCCTTTTGAATTTGAATCAATTAAAATAAGATGATTATAATAATTTTCATATTAATAGAAACCAAAGTTATTTGGCATCATCAGAATCCAATTCTCCCAACATAGCATGTCCTAGACAACCATCACACCAGAAAAGTAAGATTCGGATCCAAAATCGCTTCTCATGATGATGATAGAGGACATTAAGGATATAAATAACTCCCTTAAAGAAATACAGGACAATATAGGTAAACAGCTAGAAGCCCTTAAAGAGAAAACACAAAATCCTTTAAAGAACTACAGGAATACACAAACAGGTGAAGGAAATGAATAAACCCATCTAGGATCTAAAAATGGAAATAGAAACAATAAAGAAATCACAAAGGGGGACAACCCTGGAGATAGAAAAGCTAGGAAAGAGATCAGGAGACATAGATGCAAGCATCACCAACAGAATACAAGAGATAGAAGAGAGAATCTCAGGGGCAGAAGACACCATAGAAAACATTGACACAACAGTCAAAGAAAATGCAAAAAGCAAAAAGGTCATAACCCAAAACATCCAGGAAATCCAGGACACAATGAGAAGACTAAACCTAAGGATAGTTGGTATAGAATTGAGTGAAGACTCCCAACTTAAAGGGCCAGTAAATATCTTCAACAAAATTATAGAAGAAAACTTCCCTAACCTAAAGAAAGAGATGCACATAAGTATACAAGAAGCCTACAGAACTCCAAATAGACTGGACCAGAAAAGAAATTCCTCCCATCAAAATAATCAAAATACCAAATTCACTAAACAAAGAAAGAATTTTAAAAGCAGTAAGGGAAAAAGGTCAAGTAACATATAAAGGCAGGCCTATCAGAATTATAGGAGACATCTCATCAGAGACTATGAAAGCTAGAAGATCCTGGGCAGATGTCATACAGACCCTAGGAGAAGACAAATGTCAGCCCAGGCTACCATATCCAGCAAAACTCTCAATTACCATAGGTGGAGAAACCAAGACATTCCATGACAAAACCAAATTTACACAATATCTTTCCACAAATCCAGCCCTACAAAGGATAATAGATGGAAAACACCAACATAATGAGCAAAACTACACCCTAGAAGCAGCAAAAAAGTAACCTTTCAACAAATCCACACAAACCTAATTCCACTTCTAACAACAAAAATATGTACTGAATTTTAAACTCACCTGTACTACTGCAACATAATTTGCATTTTCCCTTCAACAATCTAAAATACAATCATGTTAAAGTACAAGACTGTAAGCCTAAGACCATGCTCATCTCAGTATTCCTTTGAGAAAAGATGGTCTCCAATATTTTAGGACCATAGTGCATGAGGTACTGGTAAATGTTTGAAAGATGCAGTAAATGTTCTCCATTAATCTATAACCAATATCTAAACATAAATATAATATAATAAGTTGTGATCTGTGCCAAGTGACATGATGTCTTTCGAATATTGTTTTGATGTGCTCTGTTGTCTTCAGAATAATCAGGAGATACTGTAGAATGGGTTTTTTGCTCATTTTATGAAGTCATGAAATTTTTCTATTTCCAGTTTGAGTCTTAGAGGTATCTTCTTATACAAATATGCTTGTCTTTTAGATTATAGTGAATACTGCAGCAGAAAATAAAAGAATTAGTGGCATGTGAAATTACTGTCAGTGTTCAAAAGCCAAACCATTTATTCTAATATCATAATGCTATGTTGTACTGATATTCACAGTAAGTTTGGATTAGTCCAATAATTTACTAATCTCAGTTTTCTTTCTTTTCATAGAAAATATTAAATAGAATAAAATATCAAATAATTGAAATCATCTCACACATGGAAGAATGATAAGTAGCAGGAAGCTGCAGTTCCCACAAATGTGATACAGCTGAACACGAATAGGAATTCTAATGGTATAATGAATTTTGAAATGGAGCTCTTTTGTCCCAAGAAATTTATAAAAACAGGATGTCTTCATTATGTAGAAGGCAGAGAGGAGTAGCAGAGAGCCTAAAGGGAGAACTTTTCACACTTTGACCCAAATGTTTCACTTTGCTGTTTTCACCTTAGGGAAAGATAGGTAAATTTCCATTGCATCAACAACCATCATGTTGTATAAGAATTGGGTTGCTAAATTATTTTGCTACAAGTACTTTTGAACTGAATTTTTAACTTCAAAATGATAATGTTGTAGAATATATACATAAATGTAACTAGAGAGATGATAGATGATATGCAGATAGATATATGATTTTAATAAATACATGATTGATAAATGATAAATGTAGATGATAGATAAAAGACAGATAGATATAGATAATAGGTAGATAGATTATAGATAGGTAATAGTAGCTAGGTCGATAGATGATGATGATGATAGGTAGATAGATAGATAGATAGATAGATAGATAGATAGATAGATAAAAGTTGAGTATCCTAATTTACTTTCTATTGCTGTGATTAAGATCATGACCAAACTAAGTTAGATCACCTGCATATATATTATTATTTCCAGTTTAATATTATAGTGTAAAAAACTAGTGGGTCTCTAATTCTTGTACGTTCTTCCTGGCTATTTTTCTTATGCTTGTTTTGTCCAATTCGTTTGTGTTAGTTTTTCTTATATTTTATTACTTTTGAATTACTATCTCTTAAAAACATAAAGGTGAATAATGGAATAGGAAAGATTTTAAATAGGCTGGACTATGGCAAGGCAGAGCAGAGTTGAGAATAAGGAGAGGATAGTTCACACTTTACTGAAGTAAAGACATTTCCAAAAATTATATGGAGGCATACTACTGTAGAAGCTTCCTAAAAATACACATATAAAGATATAAAAGGAATTTAAATGGACTTTCTTATAAAGAGACAACAATGCCCAGAAGAGATATCACAGTCTGATTAATAAAATTGCCAGTACAAAGAATTGGTTCAGAACTTGAAAGTAAAACACTATTGAAGAAGAGAACCCCACATGTGAGCCATAGAACATGAAAACATCAAGCCTGTATTGAGCCTGTAGTATTAAACCAATTCCTAATGACTACTAATGTTCTGTGCATAGATAAATGCATTTCTCAACCCACATCAGAGAAGCTTCTCTTTGTAGTAAATGGGGATTAACACAGTGATTCACAACTGATCAAGACATAGAAAATAAGAGATTATAACACAAAATATAAACCGCAAACCATAATAAACTCAAGAAGAAGGAAGACCAAAATGAGGACACTTCATTCCTTCTTAAAAGGGGGAACAAAATACCCATGGAAGGAGTTGTACAGACTAACAATGGAGCAGAGACTAAAAGAAGAACAATTCAGAGACTGCTCTACCTGGGAATTCTTCCCATATTCAATCATCAAATCTAGACACTATTGTGGATGCCAACAAGTGCTGGATGACAGGAGCCTGAGATAGTTGTCTCTTGAGAGGATCTGAGAGTACCTGACTAATACAGAAGTAGACAGGCTCACAGCCATCCATTGGACTGAGCACAGGGTCCCCAATGAAGGAGCTAGAGAAAGGACACAAGGAGCTGAAGGGTTTGCAGCCCTTTAGGACGAACAACAATATGAACTAACTAGTACTCTCAGAGTTCCCAGGGACTAAAACACCAACCAAAGAGTACACATGGAGGGACTCATGGCTCCAGCAGAATGTGTATAGCAGAGGATGTCCAAGTCGGTCATCAGAGTTGGGAGGAGAGGCCCTTGGTCCTGTGAAGGTTCTATGCCCCATTGTAGGGGAATGCCAGGGCCAGGAAGAGGGAGAGGGTGGGATGGTGAGCAGGGGGAGGAGGGAGAGAGAGAACAGGGGATTGTTTTAGTTTTTATTTTTTTTCTTTTCTTTTTTTTCTTTCTTTCTTTTTGGAGAGGAACCTGGGAAAGGAGATATTGTAAATATAGAAAACATCTAATAAAAAAAAATGCTCAGCCCTAGGTGTGACCTTCTATCAGGAATTATTTCCGAAGAGTGCGTGGAAAGATTATAAAAGCCAGGTGTTGCATATAACTTTGCTCTCCTGCCTTAACTCCAGGAATGGGCTGTGCTACCAGCCCCTGCCCAGAGAATATAGGATCCATGGATGAAAAATACATGCACATACAATTGTTCAATTTCAACTTGCCTAATTGACACACTAGCTGGGCACCACCAATCTACTTCAGCTACTTTGCCCTTCCGAGAACTTCCAGCTCAGCACCCTAAATCTGTACTCACTTTCAGTTCTCTGCCACCTTTAGTCCCAGCAACACATCCCCTACTTCTCACCTGTACAAGTGGCTCATGGCCACTCTGCCTGAGGCCTGAGATCTCACATGGCTGGTTCACTCTTCTACCTCTTAAGCGTGACAAACTCTGCCCTCTCTTCTGCCCTTTGTCTGCCAGCTTGCCTGCAGGGACCAGGAAGTTCTGCTAATTCCTTCCACCCAGTAATTGGCCCATGACTTCTTTACTGATAGATCAAGAACCTATTTTGGAACAGGACCTTAGCATCAGAACTACCCCTACAGCCAGGGGTAATGGGTGATTACAAGAAAATAATGTTCTGCACATAACAGGATTGTTGCACGTACAAAATCAAAGCAGTTGTGAGAGCACACATGAAGAGCTAGCTAGCGTGTTTGAGGAAGGCGGTAGCAAAGTTTTTCCCCTTGCTAAACAACTGTTGGTAATTGATAGCTACTGGGTGAGAGACAGTCCTTTTCTATTTAAGGATGTAGTCCTTGGAAGGAGAAGTATGATCCAGTGGATGGCCACACAAATTGGACTTAGTATGTTAAAAACATGAATAAGAGGGCACAAAAAAATGGGTAGGAAAGGAGGGCAGTGTTATTCTGTGAGGATTAGGGGAGCGGAATATGGTGAAAATTCTCAAAGAATTAATAACAAAGTAACTTTTAAAACCAGATCACAACCTAAAAATATGAGGATGGATTTATCTGATATACAGATCCACATCACACTCCATCCTTGAAGGAAGCCAGGCCAGGAGCTAAGATTAAAACCCCAATGCAGAACTGAAGCACAGAAGATCATTGCTTACTAACTTGCTTCTCCTGCTTAGCTACCTTCCTTATATAACCTAGTATCACCTATCCATGGATGACACCATCAACAGTGGCTGGTTCTTCCACATCAATCATAAATTTGAAAAAAAAAAGCCACCCAGATCCCTCTTTATCATTGATTGTGTCAATTTCACAAATACCTAAGCAGCATAACAAATCTAGAAATATGAATAGTCATTGCATGTGGGAATATACTATTAATATTTTCTCAGAAGCAGAATTCAAGGTCTGTTGATATTTACCTTCTGGGTTTATTTGTTTTGTCTTGGTAGGTACTTAACTTTAGGCAAATAGTTTGATATTGAATTATAACCCTAGTCCAACATACTTGACTTGGATCCATCTTTTGGGCATAACCCATACCGGTCCTCACTTACCTAAAGAATGAAATAAGATATCTTAATGAGATTTTTAAGGTTTCACATTAGTTGGATGCCCAATTTGTCCAAACTTATCTAAGCACATATTTTATTTTATTTACTAATTTTTCCTCAGATTTGGCCATTCACTTCAAACATTCTGCTCATGACCTATCAGTCCTTCAACAGCCAGAACAAATATCTCTTCATGAAAGCATATTTTCAAATATATTAGAGAGAAAATGAATATTTTTAATTTTTAAAGATCAGTATTTTCCTTTTTGTTTGATGATTATTTTAATGAAACAAAATAGACATGCATTTCAAAGTCAAAGACACTGCTCTACTACATAGACTCTAGTTAAAATTATGACTATACAATCTAGAATCACTGTTTGCTTATATCTTTCTCATTTTTTTTATTTCTTTCAATGATCCATGTTTATCTCAAAGGTTCTCAAATATTATGCTATAGTATAGGCTACAAATTAAACTATCCTTAGGTTTATTGCCAGATTTTAATAATAGTATGACTTTTACTTTAAGTAGAGGTTTTTAAATACACTACTAAAATAGTTTGACAAGCTGCTCAGGGGAGGTCACAAAAAACTGTGGGGTGCAACTTTGTTTGAGTCACAATAAAATATTAAATTTATACTAGAGGGGAAATCTAGTATGTGTTAAAATATGTAAACAGTCTGCTGTTGTTGAGCAGGAGAGCAAAATATATCCAACATTGACACAGAATTGAAGGGCAGCCAATGAATCAAATTTAGTCTGTGGATGCTTCCCTAGACACTGTAAATCATTGTTATATCACTGTAACACCAACATCATAATTGTTACTGAATTCTTTGCTTTGGCTTTTACATTCACATTGCTTCTGTGTGTGCCTCTAATCTATCTAATATTCATCCAAAATCTCTCATCTGCAATTCTGAAATTAAAATGTTCTGACAACCAAACATTTCATCTTAATTCATTTAATGATAAATCTGATCTGAACTGATTAGTCCCATTTAAAGTGAAAAATTCATACATTCTGACAGAGATAATTTCATGTATTTGATTATGGAATGTTACTACAAACCCTCTGGAGGTTTCGTGTAATAGAAAAAGCATCTATGAGTTCTAAGATGTCCAGCCTGTTCTGGATACTAAATCATACCTGAATCTTGAATTTTATGGATTGTATACCTTTATTGAAAACTCAGCAGCAGACCGAAACACATTCAGAGACCCATACATTGAACGGAGCTCCAAGAGTCTTATGGAAGAGTTGGGGAAAGGATTGAGGGCCCAGGAGGGGATTTGAACTCCACATGAAGACCAAGAGAGTCAACTAACCTGGACCCTTAGGGGGCTCTCAGAGACTGAACTACCAACTAAAGAGCACATACAGGCTGGAAATAGGCCCCCTGGCACATATATAGCAGATGTACAGCTCGGTCTTCATGTGTGTTCCCCAATAAGTGGAGCGGGGGTGTCTGTAAAGCTGTTGGCTGTCATTGGATTCTGATTGCCTAACTGGGCTGCCTTGTCTAACATCAGTGGGAGAGGATGTGTCTAGCCCTGGAGAGACTTCACAGGCCATGGTCAGGGGGCACCCACAGAGACCTCCATCCTCTCAGAGGAGAAGGGGAGAGGGGATGGGAGAAGTATTGTGTGAAGGGGTCAGTGATCATGATATAAAGTGAATACATATTTCTAAAATGCAAGATATAATATGTTATATAAAATAATCCAAACAGAAACCTTACAATGTCATAAAATAAAATATATCTCAAAAGAAATAACCCAGAATGGCTGATATTCAATATATTTTTTCCAAAACTATTATGACCTTCTATGCTTCTTTAATTTTTTCATGATTCATTATTTTACTCAGAGGCTGTGACGGTTTGTATATGCTTGGTCGAGGGTGTAGCAATATTAGGACATGTACCTTGTTAGAGTAGGTGTGCGGGCATAGACTGGCTTCTACTAGCTGCCTTTGGGAAAAGAGTAGAAGTCTCAACTCCTCCTGCTCCACATCTGCCTGGAAACTGCCATACTCCTGCCTTGATGATAATGGACTGAATCTCTGAACCTGTAAGCCAGCTACAATTAAATATCGTTTTTATAAGAGTACCCTTGGTTAGGGTTTCTGTTCACAGCAGTAAAACCCTAAGACAGAACCCAAGCTGTAGTGTCATCATGTTGACCCATAGTCATTATTTTTTTAATCCCAGCTCACACCAGTACTTGCCTATACCTCAATGCATAGTGTCCACATGACTTGCTCTCATCCTCCTGACATATAGATGCTCTCAGGACTTGACATGCACAAGTGTCCCCAAGACTTGCATATGCCTCCATCTGTAGATGTTCCCAGGAATTATTCCATTTTTAATGTAGAGATGTCACTAAGGCTTTCCCATGTGTTGATTGATGCTCTTCCCACCTGTACTGGCTAGTTTTGTGTGTCAACTTGACACAGGCTGGAGTTATCACAGAAGGGAGCTTCAGTTGGGGAAGTGCCTCCATGAGGTCCAGCTGTGGGGCATTTTCTCAATTAGTGATCAAGGGGGTAGGGCCCCTTGTGGGTGGTGCCATCCCTGGGCTGGAGGTCTTGGGCTTTATAAGAGAGCAGGCTGAGCAAGCCAGGAGGAGCAAGCCAGTAAAGAACATCCCTCCATGGCCTCTGCATCAGCTCCTGCTTCTTGACCTGCTTGAGTTCCAGTCCTGACTTCCTTTGGTGATGAATAGCCATGTGGAAGTGTAAGCTGAATAAACTCTTTCCTTCCCAACTTGTTTCTTGGTCATGATGTTGTGCAGGAAAAGAAACCCTAAGACACCACCACTTGTCTGTGCTATTTCATAGCTTCCTGGCTTCTTACATATGTATATCAGCTTTAAATATTACTTTATTCCAGAAAAAGAGCCAGATATTTATTCTGTGCCATATATTCTAACGACCTCTTGGTCTTCATTGTGCTTATATCCTCACTTTTCTGTTTGTAAGACTTAGTTTCTCAACTTCAGTGCATCATCATATCATAGCAAAGCAGATATTATAAATATTTACTTAATGAATACATTCAAGACGCCATGAAGGATAGATCTTCTAATTAAATGTGACTATGGTAGGAGATAAAATTTGTTGGTTTAAATTTCATTGGTATATCTTCAGTGTACACAAGACCAGATTCTGCGGGGTATTTTCATACATGTATGTAAAATAATACTTATATCACAGTGTTCTATGTCGAGATATAGTTAGAGCTTCTGTGATTTAAAACAATCAATGAGTAGGGCACATTTTCAAGTAGACTTCGACATTTGAATCAATTTCAATATCTAGGAAAAAACCAAGCAGAAATTTTAGAAGATTCTTATATATTCTCTGGCCCACAAAACTCATGGAGCTACAGTGATATGTCTGATTTCCCAGTTTTCACGGTTTCCACTAAGATTGACTCTTGGCTACACTGCTTGCCTGACATCACTCCTTTGTTTATACTGCCAGCTCAATCCTTTTGCTAGCAGAAAGGAAAGGCCACCATAGAAAATGACTATTACATCAGAGTACTGAGTGTTAGCCTCAGATTGAGGCTAGTCTTAACTACAAAATGTGTTAGAAAAATTCTGAATATTAAAAAGAAACCACAGATCATAGTAATCCACCTGGCTCTTTCTCTAGGGCACAGGCTTCTATTAAACACTGCTAAAATGAAAGTAAAGACCTATGTTTTTATTTACTTAGTTAGTGGAGCCTATTGTTGTAATACTAGAAAGGCAACAGAGGGGGATATCTAGATTCTGGCTCACAAAGTGAACCAAGCAGCTGACTTACATAGCTTCTACCACCCCCCAAAAGGTTTATTTCTACCAATCACAGAAGACTTTCTTACAAATAAGGATTATTTTTATACCAGTCATGACATGGTATATTTTGTACCATGTCCCAACAGTCCCTCTCATATGATATCATTATAGCATTAATGAAAACTGTTATAAAGAAATATTGGTATGGGGCTGTAGAGATGGCTTAGCAGTTAAGAGCACTGGCTGCTCTTCCAGAGATCCTGAGGTCAATTCCCAGCAACCACATGGTGGCTCACAACCACCTGTAATGGGATTCAATGCCCTATTCTAGTAGGTCTGAAGAGAGTGACAGTATGCTCACATACATAAAACAAATAAATACTTTTTTAAAAAAATGATCAAGATGATTGGCTATTTGTAAAATAGAAAAAAAAATATATTGGTACATGCCATTTAAACAGTCTTGGCTGGTGCCAAATCTTAGGGGCTAAATTTGTGACTTAGCTGAAAGTAGCTTCAACTCCAAAGGTCATTGAAAGTGGCTGCTGCTAATATATTGTACTATTAGACTGTCCTTTCCTTTCAAAAAAACAGCTAGGACATGAGGGTAGCACATACAGCTGTCAATTACACAGAGCAACCATCCCATCTATCAACAAATTTGCATATTTACAGGAATTATACACATCACAGGAATTCTTACAATAATTATCATTTACAATGTTTACCGAATTCACCACTGTATGCCATGGGGAGAGGAAGAGATCAGTTACTGTGACCTGTATCTACATTTAATATTCACCATTACTTTTAACAGGCCTTGTAGACCTTGTAGATAAGACCAGCCTAGATCTGAGGATAGCAAATAGAACTTTGATATCTTATCAAGTTCAACCTCTGTTCTTTTTTTTTTTTAATTAGTTAGTTAAATGTCTTAGTTAGTTAGATGTCTTAGTTAGTTAGTTAGTTGTTTTAGGAAGTTAGTTACCCAAAGAATTCAATTAATGCTGCCCATATGCACACAGGTATGTTGACATGGAATGAAGCCTGATGAAAATAAAGGTGCTGCAGCACCTCTGTTCATTTGTTAATAGCTGCTCTGCTAGAAATGGGGTCTTTGGAACGGCTCCCCCGTCCATGCTGTAATGTCTAACTGCTTTCATCTTGTTCTGCTAACCAGAGATGCTGGGAGTGCATGTGTGCATCAGTCATGTCTTTTCAGGAAGACATTTCCCAGCTTCCTCTGCATCCTCTGGATCTTACATTCTTTCCATCCAACCATCTTCTGCAATGTTCCTTGAGTCTCGTGGGGGCATTAATATAAATACCCCATTTATTGAAGAGCACTCTCCTCATCACTTATTGTAAGTACCTTAAACAGAAATGGAAGCCTATATTAACAACTACCTATTGCAATAAGATTCTTCTCAGACTTGGGTCAGTAGCAAGAGTCCATGGATAAAGAGACAAATATTTCAAAGGCTATCTTCAGTGGATTTAAGGTATCTTCCACAGCAGGGAATTCATACATATTCTATAAACCTGGTCAAAACTCCATGATTAAGGAACTCAAGCCAAAGGAAAGAGTCTGAGGTTGATTTTATAGTTCCAACAAGGTAAATGTGGATTAGATAACTCCGATTTTCTTTCCTTTTGCAACTTAACACTTCAAAATGGAAGAGCCATTTTCTTATAGAATGCTTGGTTTGACTGGTACCATACCAAGATACGATTACCTACACAAGAACAACTCTGCCTCTTCTACCCATCATATCTAGTCTGCTCTATAATTACTCAGAAGGGCTTACCATTTCTATTAAGCAAATGTTTGCATGTGTATTATGCTACTTGAACCACCCAAATTACTGACTCAAATCTATAAATGACTTTGTATAATACAGCTTCAATAGACATTGCAAATGATTAAGAGCAAGATGCTTCATATGTCAAGATAAAGAGGCAGAGACATAAAGAAGGTAATTTGAACACTGCAGGGTGTTGTTTTCATGGAGTTCACAGACCCATTTCCCTGGAGTTGAGAGAAAAATAAGATAGCAATGTTATATCCAAAGTAAAAGGTAGGAAGAAAAAAAAGGAAAAGTTATGCTTTTTTAGAGTTAGAACTTAGAAAAATGGCAGGCTTAGCAGTGATAACCTCTAAGCAACTTTCCAGTATAGCAACCTCTAGGGTTGTCTTCTAAAAGCTTCTGCAATGACTGTGGTAAGAATTGACGTTCTGTGCTGTCCATGAACAACAGCACAAAGCCAAAGGGATGATGAAGGATTTAGTGTTAAGGTCGTACATATTAGAAATAATGGCTTACGACATCAGTTATTTCTACAAATCTATTAAAGGACACAATAATGTTCCTTTAAAATATTTGCTTTTTTTTGGCAACATGTAAAATCCACATAGAGATAGGATGTTATTTTGGTCAGCCTCATGGAGAAAGCTACAAGTTTTGCCATCAGTAAGCAAGCTGAAGGGAGATAGAAGGGGCAGATTCTTCATAAACAAAACCAGGGATTAAATATCATGCTGTGATGGGTGTCTGCGTGAGTAAATCCATCCACATGTGTGTGATGTTTCATGTAATGAGTGTTTCATTCGTTAGAATAAGGGTTTCACATTTTTTTATTTATTTGTGGTTTTGTGAAAGAGTAAATTTTATTTTTTTTGATATTGTTCACTCTTCAATTTGGAAAATCATTTGTGCCATTTTCATTATAGGACCTTCAGTGCTGCTGCTTGAATGTTCAAAGTATGATGAGCCATGGTTGGCATCTTAATTGCAAGCAGTGCATCTCTTATTAACAAATACCTTTTAGTGCTCTTGAATAATGAATTGAATACTTACTTCAGTGTTCTCAGTAACACATCAAACTCCCAAAGATGCCAGTAGAGAGACAGCAGATGAGAAGAGATCTGACATCCTACAAACATTGGCCTTGGGGTCTCCAGCTCTCTCTTTCTTGGTTTTCCTTTCTAAATATTATATATATGAAAATGTTTTCTTAGATGTAATTCAAGAAAAGGAACATGTTTAAATTTTTAAATGTACATTATTAACCTGGAAAATAAGATAGAAATGAAACAAACTAAAGAAGATATAAATTTTGTCATTTAAAAATATTGTAAATCAAAACAAAAATGAAAAGTTACATTTTCTGAGTTTACATTAATAATCTTTCCTTGTTTTTTTCTCTCAAATCACAGTTGCCCAGGGAAAGATCTGAAATGTTCATAAATGATTTGTCATAAATGATTTGTAAATGGCCTCTGCTAACTGCTAGCACATCCAATTTACCCTTGAGTAAGAACATTTTAACCTTGGCACATACTGAACACCATTTCCTGTAGGCTTCAAAGTGCACACTTAAATCAAGTTCCTTCAGATAGTTAGTTTCCTCAGCTTTCCTGGCTTTTGAAGAGAGGACAGTGTATTGATGTCTCTGTCTGTAACTAGAAATCCAGTGCCTGTGTTCTCAAAGACAACATTTTAGCTGCCTGAGTGTTTGCTAATCACACTTAATAATCTTGTTTGAGTAATTTCTTAATGGTATTAAAGCACAGTCTATCTGATCTATAGTCCTTCTTATGACTAATTTCTCCAGTCAGACCTCTCTAGTCCAGCAGTGCATGAGGAGTTTTGCTAGTCACCATTAATTCAGCCATAAGCCAAACAACAAAGTGATCATCAGGATGAAAGTTTAAATTCTCGTGTGTCCCAGGAACAGTGAAGGGGACAGATGTAGAAAAACCAACGAAGCAGTGAATTCTAGGGCAAAACATATGCAGGCACAAGGGAATAAGTGGCTTGAGATATATATGGGTTACCAAATATAAATCTGAATTAAGCATTGCAGAGTACATTACCACTTTAAGCTCACATATACATGTGAGTCATTGCAGCATGTTTGCAACTACTAGAACATTTATTACAACAGTAAAGACTTCTGGGTTCTCCTTAATGTCCATTTTTAAAATTCTATGTGTGGCAGCCAACACTGTCATTGCATGACAGTAAAATCAAAAGAGCAGACATAATCCATTTTAAATGTTGTTGATATCGCTGTGAAATGATTTTTTTTTGTGAGTTTTCATCTAAAATTAGAATCTTAGACCTAAAACTGCATTCCCTGTTTCTCCTTTCTGGGAGTTAAACATAGTCCATACTGTGTGACAGTTGACTTTCATAGCCTAACTGACGGGATTGGAAATTCTTAGGAGACACACCAGTGAGTGTGTAAGTGAGGGTCCTTTCAGAAGACTTTAACTGCATAACAAAGACCCGCCCAGACTGAATGTAAGGTGCATTAAACACCCCATGGGATGGAGATCTGAAATAAAGAAAACAGAACAAGTAAGAACAAAAGAAAAAAAAAGAAAAGAAAAAGAAAAAAAAGTAGAACCATTGAAAGCAGCACGTGTCAGTCTGCGGTTCTTTCTCTCAGACATCTCTGTACTGTAAAGAGCACTGTAAAGAGCACTGTAAAGAGCACTGTAAAGAGCACTGTAAAGTGCACTGTAAAGAGCACTGTAAAGAGCACTGTAAAGTGCACTGTAGAGAGCACTGTAAAGAGCACTGTAAAGTGCACTGTAAAGAGCACTGTAGAGAGCACTGTAGAGAGCACTGTAAAGAGCACTGTAAAGAGCACTGTAGAGAGCACTGTAAAGAGCACTGTAAAGAGCACTGTAGAGAGCACTGTAAAGTGCACTGTAAAGAGCACTGTAAAGAGCACTGTAAAGAGCACTGTAAAGAGCCACTCCCTCTCTGCACTCCAGCTACCCGGCTGTCAGCTACCATGCCCTGGGAGACAAGATGCTTCCATCCTTAAGTTCCTCTTCTCAGGTGTTTTGTCACAGTAATGAATAAATAATCAATACATTAAGTCATAAGATTATTATTCAGTAAGTACTCTGCAATAAGCTTTTCATAGTTGACTGCAATTTAATACAGAAATGTCAATTAAGGAAATTGTTTCAGAGTTAATATAGACATATATTAGGTCAATACAAATAAAACAGTATTAAAATAAAGTAGGTAATTTAATACATGAATCATACAACAGTAAAATGGCCAAATAAGGTTTTAGAAATTTTCTTTCAGATACAGCAGAAATCTAACACTAATACAATTATAATCATCTTCCAGAATGTCACAGAGCGGTTATAAGTTGTAGACTAGACCAGCTGTTAACAACATTTGATGCTCCCTAAAACAAAGTAGCAACAACAGATCTTTTCAGGAATTATGTTTAACAAATCTGGGGAGACTCCTGACCAGTTATAAGTACTACTCCCCTTAGAGAGGATCGAGGTTTCATTTTGGGTACCTTACAATTTCATGTAGTTCTAGTTCCAGAGACTCTGAAACATTCATCTGCCCTACACAGGTACCTGCATGAGAATGATGTACATAAGCACATGGTGGATGTGGCAGATAAAAGAAAAATGGCCCCATGAACTCACATATGGAATACTTAGCAGCAAGAAGTGGAACCATTTGAAAGAACTAAAAGGATTAAGATGTGTGGCTTTGTTGGAGGAAGAATGCCACTAGCTGTGGGTCTTGAGGTTTCAAAAGCTCATGGCAGGCTGTCTCAGGCTCTCTCTCTCTCTCTCTCTCTCTCTCTCTCTCTCTCTCTCTCTCTCTGTCTCTCTGTCTCTCTCTGTCTCTCTGTCTCTCTGACTCTCTCTCTCTCTCTCTATCTATCTCTCTTTCTCTCCCCTCCCTCTTTTCCTCTCCCTCTCCCTCCCTCCCTCTTTCCCTCTCTCTCCCTCTCTCTTCCATATATCAGATGCAGCAATCACCTACTGTTCCAGCACCTGCTTGTGTGCTCATGGTGATAGTGAACTAAACTTCTGAAACAATAAGCAAGCCCCCAGTTAAATGCTTTCTTTTATAACACTTGTCTTAGTGTTGGTGTGTCTTCACAGTAAAAGAGCAGTGACTAAAATAAACTCACACACATGCATATATAGGGGCATCCATATACACATAAATATATTTATTAAATATTAAATGAAGACACCTTTTATTTGGCTATCTGCAACTGATTTATGAATGAAGCTGTCACATGGGAAAAGTTAGGGAGAAATGTACCTCTTCTTAATTTCAAAAGGATGAAAGGACAGCCACTAGAATTTCTACACATCTGAGTTTCTACCTATGGGACAAAGAAGCCAAAAGTCCCTGTGCCATTGCTTCAGCTCTCTTCAGGAGAAGGTATCAAAGAAGCTATAAGCACCTACCTCACACTGACTATTACTATCACCCTTCTCAAATCAAGCACTGGAAATGCTAGCTTTGAGGCTACTTACTGAGCCCATGAAAGACTCTGTGGTGCTTTGAAAGGTTTGGCTCCCATAGACCCATGTATTTGAATGCTTGGCCCATGGAGAGTGGCACTATTAAGAGGTGTGGCCTTGTTGGAGTAGTTGTGGTCTTGTTGGAGGAAGTGTGTCACTGTGGGGGTGGGTTTTTAGATCTCTATGCTCAAGCTCTGTCAAGTATGGAAAGAGCCTCTGCCTGGCTGCTCATGGAAGACATAGTCTCCTCCTGGCTGCCTTTGGATCAAGATGTAGAACTCTCAGCTCCTCCAACACCATGCTTGCCTGTACACTGCCATACTTTCCACCATGATGACAATGGAATGGATCCTGAAACTGTGAGCTAGCCTCAATTAAATGTTTATTTTAATACGATTGCTTTTGTCATGGTGTCTCTTCACAGTAATGAAATCCTAACTAAGACAGAATCCTAACTTAGAACAACAACAACTACAACCACAGTAAAAAAAAAAAAAAAAAAAAAAAAAAAAAACCAGCAATATTTTTAGGATAAGCATATTTTCTGCCAAATTTCTAGAGAAGAAAGATTTTGGAATCTTAGATCAATTTCTAAATATGACTATAATTCTAACTGCAAGATTCAGAGATCATTCACTTGAGGGAAGATGTTGTGACCAAATTTGGCAGATCCTGAAAAACAGAGTTGACCTGATAATGGGTTATTCAATCATTAACAATAATTTAATGTGAATATCAATGAGATTATCAGACCAGACTGGAAGAGACACTGACATTAAAAAAATTAATGAAGCAAACTTTTAAAAATATTTATAAAACAAAAGTACTATTTTTTTAGCAATATGTAGGCTTTATGACCATGAACTTAAATACTTTGGGGAATATTTCTTTATCTAGAATGTGAACAAAATAATATCCAAATGGGATCATATTGGTTCTGTGTCAATTACATTGAATAGTTCATGCAAAAACTTTATAGATTATTCAAAACACAAAAAAGATAATCAATCAATAGATGCTCAAGTAAAGTAACCTTATAGACAGAACATTAATGTCATGGAAGAGTGTTTGATCATACCAAAAATGTTCATGTTATAATTTGTATATAGAAGAACCATGATGAAAAAAAGTACCTTTAATATTGGTTTTGTGTTAGGGATGAACACAAATAAATAAAAGTTTATCAAAAATTACTCCTTGGTTTTGAAATATGGCCAGTTTTTTTTGTTTGTTTCCATACTACATATTTTTTTTTAAATTTCTTCATATGGTACATTTTTCTTTCAAATGCAATGTTTTTATTGATTACTTAGGACTTTCACATAATATCTTCCAGTCAGACTCACTTCTAAGTCTTCACAGGTCCACACCCCCATAATTGTGATCTCCCCTCCCAACCCCAGACACACAAAAGAAGAAGAAAATATATGCCAAGTCCAATTTATTCTATCTGTATACTCCTAGAGCATGGTCAACCTTCTAGTAGCCAGTCCCTTAAAGAAAAGTAAATACTTCTCCACCCTGACTCCTCCCAGAAGCCATCAAATGTGAAAAGCTACACTTCAACATGCCTATCACATTTTTAAGAGACTCCTTCAATAGTGTCCTGTCTAGACTAGTGTGTGTGTGTGTGTGTGTGTGTGTGCGTGTGGATAGAGGCTGTCACAGAATTTTCCCTTCTTAACTATGAATCTACAGTCATCTATATCACTGCAAAATAAACTTTCTTGTACTTTAGAGATCATGGTTTTCTACACGATTTCTGGGGAGGACAGCATGAACAACAGAAATCTTTATGGTCTCTGGCAGGAGCCCGGACCAAGAATCTCAGTAAAGGCTCCAGTGGCAGCATAGATCATGGACATCAACATAACTCTCAGCTACAGCAAAGACTATAGACATTAGATGGCCTTCGGTGGTAACATGGCCTTAAGTGATAGCACGGGCACAGGCACCAACATGGCTTTAAGCTGCTACAGAGGCCAGCTTGCAGTATGGAGCCCTCACTGCTGTTCACCCTGCTGGGAAATGGTACACATTTTTTTAAATGACAAAATTATGAAGGCTAATAGACTAGCATCTGATCTTCTGGGGCTGAAATATTTAAGTGAGGTCGAAACAGACAATGGAAATAAAGCTAAAAGCCTTTCAAAATTTGTCTGGTGAGGAGAGGTAAAGTGAGGACATAAACACACACACACACATACACACACACAAAGAGGATAGAAAATTTTTATTCTTATTCATAGAGAAGGTAATAATTCTCTGGAGCCCAAAGAAAAAGATTTGATTGTTATTTGAATATTTTATTCTTGCACTAAAGTTGAAAAATGCAAATCTATTAGGTAATTAAAAAATGAAAGTTATTTCTAAAAGTAACGGTTCATTATGGACCTATCTGCAGAGTATTATGAGCTATTGTATCTCTTTTCAAAAGCCACACACTGGGCATACAGAACTATGTGCACAAAATCGTTGTTTGATACATTTGTACTTTTACCATTTATGTTTAACTCATTCATACTGCATTGCTGGATGTATAAAGATTTCTGAAACATACTAACAAATGGATATAATAGAGGATTAAAAAATGTTCACAAAGTGGTTGTGCAAGCCAGGAGACCATGATTGCCCAGGCTTTCAGCGAAGAGATCACTGAACTAAGAGTGCAAAATAAGGGTATTATGGCTTGAATTTGAAATGGCCTTCATGGGCTAGTGCATGAGACACTTGTACACAGTTGGTTGTACTATACTGGGAGGCTCTGGTGGAAGTATGTCACAGCATAATGTCTTCCAGGGGCAGGGTTTGCCCCTTCTTACGTGACCTGTGCTCTGCTTCCTGACCACCATGTAGTAAATTGCTCTGATCTAGGATGTTACATGGTGGGGTTCAGAGCCGCTTGGTATAGTATGAGCCGAGTCTCAAAACAAACAAACAAAGTATGTAAATAAAACAGAACAACAGTCACTTGGAGGTGATGCTCAAAGTGTATGGTGCTTTGTTCTGCTGCAGTGATGATTGCATCTTCTGCCTGCTTTATCACCAGTGATTCTCAGAGAACTATGGCAAAGAGACAATTTTTGGTGATGACGTTTTTGCTTATTCTGACTCAATTTCTGAGATTGTTTTATCAAACACAAACTTTAATTCTTGACTCAATATTCTTTTACACCACCTTGTAACAAAGAATTGATGAGATAACATACATGCAACTCAGTAATTCCTGAATAATGATTTCTTTTTGCCTCCTTTCCTACTTCTTTCTGTTCCCACAACTGTGCAGTAACTCCTCACTTCTCCTCCTCTCCCTTTCCATCTCCCATTTCTTCCCTTCCCTTATATCCTATTCTTTTTGGATTCTTAAGTTAATACTTCATATCATTTTAAATAATATTGAAAAATCACATAAGCTTTTTTACAGTAGAATTAAACTGTCAATGAGACAGCATTAACTATAGTAGTAAAATCTTTAGTAAATAGCTTCTTAGAATATTGCTGGGAGAGTTTGGGTTTCCTTTAATTTTTAACTGCTAGTTAAAACTGCCAGTTAATATATACTGGTTATATAACACTAAATGCCAATGTGACTTCAAGGTCATATCATTTGCTAATCTTCAAACTTTAAAATCATAAGACTGGGGCTAGAGAGATGGTTCAGAGATTAGGAGCAAGTGTTCTTAGAGTGGGCTTGAGTTAGGTTCTAAACACCTATATCAGGTAGCACACACCCACCAGGTACTTTAGATCAGGATCTGACATCTTATGTCTACCTTCCATACATGCCCACATACAAAGATAAATAAACTTAAATCTTTAAATGTAAGACTGACCTAGATTATCATGGGGCTTCCAATGTACTTTCAGAAGCTCTTATAACTGCATAAGGGAACAAAGAGTTCATACAGCAGCATGCAGCTTGAGGAGATATCAACATGTTCCCATTGACCCAATGGATGAGTGAGATTGCAAATAAAATGAGGTATATGTCCATTAGAAACTGAGGATCCATTATTCAATGCAGTCAATGGCAAGAATCCTTAGACAATGCCCACAGTGACTCACTGACTTCTGAATACAGCTATACTGGATTAATTTCTGTTTAAAGCAAAGCATGAAATGCTCTGAAGTGTCAACTGAGAAATCAGCACACACACTCCCTGACATACAGGAGAGATCTGTCTTCTAGTCATATTCTCTTCCATCTTGAACAGAATCCAAGGTTTCCCTCCAAGCCCCACCCAGACCCAAGTTATCAAGCTTATCAAAAGCAAATGCTAGTGCATATGTGTACATACTCTTGGAACACAAGCACACCATACTGCCTCCATTACTCTCAGCTCAAAATCCTTGGTTTGAACACAAGTAAAAACTAATCACTACCAGGAATTTAGAGGGCAGTGATCAGTATAGCATACTGAATTTTGAATTTTATAAAGAGATGCAGTTCACAGATAGTTTGGTACTTGATGCATTTTCATCATCTCTTAAAGCCACACAGTGGAGAGATTTAAGAATCCACTGTCTCTTTCCATTTCCATATGCTTTTCTAGCCTATAAAAGGCCTGGACATCTTCTAAATGCTTTAAGTAGTGAATGGGTTTGGGGAATTGGGGAGAAGAGTGGTCATGTGGGAGAGTTAACAAGAGTAAAGGACCTATGAAAATGTCATATGAAAATCTACTACATGTGTGCATGCCTTGACACACACTTACATTTGTATAAAACCGATGTGTATACTCATATAACATAATTAAAATGAAGTATTTTTAAAATAAGAAAGTTATATGGAAGATATCTTGCAAGAGTAGATAGTACAACTTCTAGAAACCACTATTTATTAGACAAAAACTTTAGGTCCATGTGTGTGGTTGCCTCATTGTAAGTTGTTGGACAGAGATCTTGAAAGCGATATAGACTCTTTTCATTCTTTTTGTCTACCTACCAGAACTAGATAATAAAAACTGACTGAAATCACCACTCCCTTTGGTTGCAAGATATAGAAAACTCAATCTGGGATTGGTCAGAATGTTTTTACCTTGTTGGGTTACTTTTATAGTCCTGTAAGTTACTGGGAAAGAAAGTCCATTCACTATCTTTTGCCATTGTGAACCCGATGAATTGCTATACCAACCTGACAAGCAAGATTAGCAAAAGCATTGCATGACGGTTAGGAGATAACCATTTCTCTCTCAGATCATATTATAGGCCATTATAGGCCACCCCAAGGAAATGAATATTCACCTAGTAATGTAAACTCAGTCAAAAAACCAGCAAAGCAAAGCCAAACAAACACACACACAAACAAAAACTTTTTGGGAGATCATATACCATAGAATAAAAATTGCTACTGTTCTTTAGATAACTTGACATGGAGCTTAAATTGCATTATAAATATTTATGTTAATACCTATAGATAAATGCTATATTAATCTTCCATTAAAGAAGTTTCTTTTGATGGTAAAAGCAGACATGCAACCACATAAAATTCAAGGATAAGAGAAAATAGAGTGCACAACACTATATGGGACATTCATATATTCTTCTGTAAGGTTCAGAGAATATCACAAAATAATATAAAATTGGACTGAAATTGATTAAAATTTTAGTTGTCTCACTATAACATGCCTTTGCAAACATGATTTCATAGGAACTATACGTTTATTCATTGAGCTTGCACAAGACTGGAGCTGTCAACTACTGGTCATAGATTAGGAAGGAACTCATGGATCTACACATACCTGCTGAACAGATGTCTGTTGATGGACTCTGCAGCATTGGCTTTAGTTGTACACCATAGGTGAGCTGAGCAGGCTCTAAGATGTAGTGCTCTAAGGTCACAGAAATTCCTGGTTAAATGCAGAGGGTCATAATATAAAACCAAGAGATACAAATTTGAGAAATAGACCTGTAGGGAAGAGGGTGTGACAATGTAACTGAAAAAGGAAATGAGAGACCGAGGAGGGAGAAGATGGTAAGAAGAATATATCATCAACATGCATGAAATTGTCCATGAACACATTTAATTATTTAGAAAAAAATAGAAATCCATTTATATCCAAAGAAATTCAGGAAATGCTTATTAGAAATCTACTATTAAGACAACTTTTATAAATTTATCATTATAATAATAATTGCCATTTTTTTGGACTAGGTGTTCTTTTTCTATAGAGTTGTATTTTAAAAGCTCACAGTAACTGCATGGGATAAATGCATATTATTGGCCTGAAAGGTAAAGCTTGTATGAATGTGTTAAATATGCTAAGAGATTCAAAGTGAACAATCTGTCTTTCTATCCACAAGAATTATCCATGATATAGTAAAGATATAGGAATGGTAATATAGTTCAGTCTGAAATTGGAATTCAAAGCTGTTTGGTGTTCAAAAATGAGTAGAGGCAATGTCTGCATGGAAAATAAAGGCTGCATAAAGACCTGGATACCATCCAAGTTAAATCTGGAAGGATAATGCTGTCACTCCCATGGTTGAGTGATTAACATACCCAAGCTACATATAAGCATTGTCTCTATTAGCTATAATTGTACTAAGAGGTGTGTTATTGTTTCTATTTTATAGATTATGAAACCTATTTGATAATTTAAGAGTACTAATTTGAGAGTGAATCACAATCACATGGAATGTTTGTTGAAATATAGAATGCCTGGGCCCCATGTTCAAATTTTGATTCAGCAGGTCTAGGGTAGGATTCCAAATCTTGCATTTTATACAAGTCTCCTGGTGATGTCATTGCTCATCTGAGGCCACAGTTTCACAGGGGCAGGCTAGAGAACTTGGCAGAAATTGTGCCCTGTTAGTATGCAGGAGTATTAGGTCATGAATATTGATGTGTCTGCATCAGATGCTGCATGCTTGCTCACTTTCCGTTTCTCTAGGTGTCCTGTCTGTGAGTGAATGAGTTTAATATGTCTATTCACTCTGGTTTTTGCTCCTCTCCTTGTCTAACCCACCTGTGGTGTTGCCATTTCTTTTCTTCTGTATCTAATAGAAATCATAGTCTTGTTTTACAAACGCATCTGTCTCTCTATATAACAGGTACAACATTTTATGTCATTGTCACACAGCTGGTCTTAAAGGCAAGTACAAAAAACTTACTGAACCTCTGTTCCTCAGGATTTAGAAAGTAAAAAAAAAAATTCAAGTTTGTTAGTCGGCAACTTCAGAATTCACAAATTTCCATATATTGCACATTCTCACCAAGGCAAAGCATTGAGATGCATCTTTCATTATCAAGGCTATAATGAAATAAGGCTATTAGATAGTTTTTATTTAAAGTATGGTTAACCTTAATTTCAGAAATGATTCTCTAATCAGGCATTAAAAGTAAAATTTTCATTACTAAAAGCAGAGTCAAATTTTAAATTCTAATCAGATTGCTGATATTAATAGAGGATACATATCCATACACATTAAGAAAAACTGAAATGGAAGAAAAGCAAAAACATGTCTCCTATTAATTTCATTACTGAGATTGGACCCAGGACCTCATGTAGGGGCTATGATACTGAATTTCTTCCAGAGACACACCACTTTCTCAGGATGTACATTCCTGGTAATTCTTCTCACACAGGGACAGGTCAGATTTATTGTACTTGCTAAGCAGCATATGTCAACTTCATAAAAGAATCTAAAATGCAGCAATTTTGAAAGCTGACTCTGCTCTTCTGCTGAGCGATGAATGCACAGCATTCTTTGAGCACAAGGCCTGAAGTGACACGCCTTCCTTTACATAATAATCGAAGACACTTCTGAGACTGAGGTTTCCCGGACTTAACTAGATCACCCTAGGGCACTTGGAAAAGAAGTCCTGTATGCAGCAGGAGATTTTAAAAGTAGAACACAAATTTCAGTCTTTTATACCAAGAGGGACCTCTGGTTTATGCCTGAGGTCTATTCAAATCTAAACTGACACAGCCCCCTATTTTACACTTTTAACAACCAAACCTTTTGAATATGATTTACTTTTCTGATTTGCCTCTAAGGAACTCTCTCAAAGTGAACTAAATGTTTAACAGGGCAAATTATGTTATTTGTGTAAGACAATTTCTGAAAACCTCCAGCACTGGTATTGTAGAAAAGTCACAGAGAAGAAATTATGGTAGTATTCAGTTTCCTAGCCAGAGCTTTGGACAAGAAGTGCAGGAATACCTCTAGTCCTAAGTGCTTTGCAGCAAAGAGGAGTTAACTCACTGTAGGAAAGGGGTCAAGCTTTTGCTGTTGGAAACAGACAAAGTTGAAAGCCACAAAGGCCTTGTAAGTAAGTGGCTGCCCCAAGCACTAACCAAAGAACAAGGCCCTGTGAACTCTTTGGAGGGGTCTGTGGTCGTGTGCTCACTCACTTCATATCCTTTTGCATCAAGGAAAAAGCATGATCCCAGACTCCATCTTCAAATGCAGGGTTGAAATCATGAACAACCAGGGTCCTGCTCCTCACACCTGGAAAGATAACAAGGTTTATACTACTCTGGTCATCAAGTTGTTGATCTCTTATGCATAGCACAGTTAGAGATATCTGCTTGTTCTATAATAGAAAAACATACCACTGTATCTGAGAATAAAGCATTCTAAAGATAAAAGTGCACCCCAAAGCTGAGCATGAACTTACTTTGTATCCGGGACCTAGGTGTTTAAATAATACAAACACATGCTTCTGCCACCATGCCTTCTACTGATGCTCAATACGACTTTAATGACAACAGTTTTGAATGCTAATGGCTACGGTTCTGCAACACAGAAACTTAGGATTTTAGTTCTCTCAACGAGTTTTACCAAAAGATGGAAAATATTCAGCCCAATTATTTAGGAAAAAAAAAAAAGGTTTTCATTCCCAACAGTAATGGCATTCTAGAGCTAATAAATTACAGTGATAGTCCTACAAGCCTTGGGTACTATTCTTTTTGTTTTGTTTTTCCTTTGTAGCATACTTCACAATCTAGAGTTAAATAAACTTCATGTAATATAGATAAGAGAAAACATCACAAATTCAGTGTATCTACATTTATTTCTTAAACTAATAATTATCATTATTAGAAAACAGTGATTCTGCTTTGCCTTATTTCTTAATGCATAACACCTGTACTGGTTACTATTATGAAAAGTGATATGAGAGATTTCCTTTCTTCTTGAAAATTTTATTAAAAATAACTTCTTGTTATAGAAAGTGGTTCAGACATTCTCAATTTATTGTCATATTTAATAACTGATTGCAAATGAATGGATATAAAAATCAACTGGACCATATGGATAAATAAATCATTGCCTAATGGTTGTTTCAGTAAACATACATATATTTTGCAAAATGTCTGAGAAAGAGGTAATGACAGTTCTAATACAAATACTTAGGTGATACTTTTCCAAGCTTCAGTATCTGTTCACTTATATAAAATTAGTGAGTTAATTGTGATTGTTCAGGAAAATAATCTAAGAGTTGTAAGGTTATGCTCAAAGAGTAAATCTTGGACTCAGGCAATGCTTGGGTTTTTTTCCACAATAGTTCTAAATAGAAAGATATGCTGAGACACTGGAGATCAATGGGCCTAAATTTTTGGTGAGTAAAGTGATGCAACTCAACCTACATGTTGAAGTTATCTGAATAGAAACGTGATTGTTTTTTTTCCCATAGGAAATAGAGTTTCAGTAAAAACTTTTAACTCGTCATGTGATAGGATGAACATGATGTTCTCACAGTGTAAGTTCAAGGTCTCTGAAAAGGAAAATTGCTGCATCAATTCTTAGAAGGTTCCAATTCTTAGAAGCAACTAGCATGATATTGTTATTGGACCAATGATACTTGCTAATACTACGAGGTAGAACATACACTATGGATATGAAAGTCTCCTTGTCACTGACTGATAGATCCATTATTATAAAACATTATAGATCAGAGAAATAAGTTAATTTTTTTGCACTAGGTGTTTTTTAACATTTAAAAATTTATGCTTAGGGCTGAAGAAATGGCTTAGTGGATCAGTCTATGCTGTGTGATCATGAGTTCAGATCACCATTATCTATGTGAAAATACAGATGTATAACCACAACATAGTGAGCTCAAGAGACCAGTATATTCCAGAGCTTGCTAGCCAGTCACTTTAGATGAAATATCAAGTTCCAGGTTCTGTGATTAAAACAGACATCAACACCATACATGTAGTCACATATGAATATATTATACATATACAATTTTTTGCATAATAATATTTAAGTTTCTATTCCTCATTTTTAGGAATATACTTCATGTGCTATTACTCTCTTGCTGCTATAGCTTTTTCTAGTAGCTGTATTTCAATAGTAATAGAAATGAATTTTATAAATTATTAAAGAAAAAGATTAGACATTCTCAGATAAATTGGTAATCAGCCAAGTTTAACAAAGGGAAAAAACCAAAAGTGAGAAACAAAGCAAACATACTGATGTAATAACAACATGACCATTACAAGGATAAGTCCTTTGAAAATGTGGATTTAAGGTCTCCTCCAAACCTTGTCTTGTTAACCTGGTTAAGAACCAATGACTGGGGAGCCTATAGATCTTCAGGAGAACTTATTACAGTTGTTTTGCTTAATGGACATGTGATCAAATTTTCTAGATATTTGTGTTCATAGCTATAGATTAGTGCTCTTCTCAGCTTCTATCAGAGAAGGTTCTTTCTTTAGTGAGTGATTGTTAATACAAAGAATCAAGTGTTCCAAGAATAAGTGACTGTTGACTTTTCATCTAAATAGCATATCACATCAGCAAGTGATTCTAAAGCTCAGTGAACATTACAAAGGTGGGAAGAGAAGATGTCAGAGCTGGGAGATGAGGATCAGCCCTTCTAAGGAGTATTTGGATGCGACATGGCTATTACACTCATAAGTTTCCTGGTACTGCAGTTACCTAATAAAGCCTTTACGAGACTGGTAATATCAATATAAAAATATGGATGGGTAGGGGAGTGTTGTGGATGGGCCAATCCCCCAAAGAACAAAGGAAAAGAGCCAATCACCTGCTGAGTAGGAGGGACTTCCAGGTCACACTGAAGAAGAGAGGAAGCAGGAGAGAGTTAGGTGCTTTTTTTGGACAGGGATAGCATGGGGACAAGATGTAGCTACGAGTGCCTTCCAGTTTCAATGGTAGATCCGTCAGGATTCACCACTGGAGGGCATAGATTTAGTAAGGCTTACAAGATTAGGATTTTAATTGCTGTGCCCAGCAATTGAGTTACCATCATTTCTGAACTAAGTTTGTGTTGTGTTTTCCGCCACAAGATGGCTCATCTGGGTTCAAGAGAGAAAGGTATGGCAGCAAGTTTGCTTGAGGTGCACCACAAAGGCCCTGGTTGGCTTGGTAATGACCTACCAAAGGGAACTCATTGAGCTGGATGGAGAGATTTTGGAGCACTGAGTCAGTCTCCATGAGATAAAAACAGGTCGACCATTGCTCGTCAGCACCTGGCCAGCAATAGCATGTTTCTTTTTTTAATGTTTCCCGCAACAGGGGAGGGCATCAGTAGACCAAAGTCTACCCTAGAAAGGTATTGGCATTTTATAGTTACGTGTGGTGGAGAAAGGTAGCAACATATCAGCCATTGATACGTTGTCTATGCTCCAAAAAGTAAATCATACTTAAAACTGGTGGTCATAAAGCAACAGCAACAATGGCACATGAAAGTAGGGGTATGATGTATTACCTGTAGGGGCTGAGAGAGGGTAAGTTGGGCGAATGTTATCAGAAAACTAAAGAAAACTGTCAAATAAAATGCTTTTTCTGTGTTGTCTTGGAAGATACTTTATAGAAAAACTCCAAAGAATTCTCAATAAAATGTAAGATATGTAAAACATAGTGAATATGGCCCATTTTTTAGCATATAAATTCCAGCATATAATGATAAAATACTTGCAATTAACAATAGGGAACATTTCTTAAACTGTTTTTTATTCAGAAAGATTAATCACATGTAAATTAAGTTATTAATAAATTCTTTGAGGATGAAATCCCTGAAAGTGTAACTTCTATCAGATATTTGTTATACTTTTACTTCTGAGAACTTATATTAAAATGTATAACTATATGCATGGAAACTTTATGAAAGTATCTCACTGAAATTAATTACATGGAAGCATGATTTCAAAGATACTCTGGCAATCTTTTTTATTATAGAGGAATTTTTTATTGGTTATTTAATTTATTTACATGTCAAATGTTATCCCCTTTCTCGGTTTTCCCTGTGCAAACCCCCTATCCTATGTCCCTCTCCACTGCTTCTATGAGGGTGCTCCCCACTCACCTACCCACCCACTCCTGCCTCACCGCCCTAACATTCCCCTATGCTGGAGCATCAAGCCTCCACAGGACCAAGGGTCTCCCTAAAGCTGATGGCAGATAAGGCCACCCTCTGCTACATATGCAGCTGGAGCCATGGGTCCCTCCATGTGTACTCTTTAGGTGTTGGTGTACTCTTAACTTATTAGTTTAGTTTAGGTTTAGTCCCTGGAAGCTCTGGGGGTTCTAGTGGTTGATATTATTGTTTTTCCTATGGAGTTGTTAACCCCTTCAGCTTCTTTAGTCCTTCCCCTTACTCTTCCACTGTGGTCTCTATGCACAGTCTGATGGTTGGCTTCGAGCATCTGCATCCGTATTGGTTAGAGTCTGCAGAGCCTCTCAGGGGACAGCCATACCAGGCTCCTGTCAGCAAGTGCTTCTTGGCATCAGCAGTAGTGTCTAGGTTTGGTGTCTGCAGATGGGATGGATCTCCAGGTGGGGCAGTCTTTGGATGGCCTTTCCTTCAGTCTTGACTCCACTCTTCGTCCCTGCATTTCTTTTAGACAAGAGCAATTCTGAGTTAATATTTTTGAGATGGGTGGATGGCCTCATCCCTCAACAGGGGACCTTGACTAACTTCTGGATATGGTCTCTACATGGCTGCTTTTGAAAGGGATTACATCCAAAGACATTCTAGGTCTGTATGATCGCACTGGAAAGCAGACATGCTACACAAGTTTAATCCCCCGTGTTTGATGTAGACTTGCCATTAGTACAGACCTTGGACCTTTAATACTCAAAATGTAGGTAAGGATGGTATGTAGGAATAAGTAGCCATGTGGGAAAGTGTCATCCAGTTGAGGGGCAGACAAGGACAAATCAGAGAAAGATTTTACACAAAGTCAGAGATTTGATATACCAACTGTCGAAAGAAGAGGAAAGAGAGGTGACTTAAGAGAGGGACAGAGATGGGACAGGGGAGGAAAAAAGAGGAGGAAGAAGAAGAAGAGGAGGAGGAGGAGGAAAAGGAGGAGGAGGAGGAAAAGGAGGAGGAGGAGGAAAAGGATGAGGAGGAGGAGGAAAAGGAGGGGGAGGAGGCAATTTTATTGGGACAGTTTTAGAGACGGATTGAACCAGAGAAAGAGAAGAAGCCAGAAGATTAGAACAGATTGCTTGAGGTAGTTTGAGGCCAAGCAGAACAATTCAGTTTTAAGGTGAGAGAAGCTAGTCTATGTACTTGTGAGCTTTTTCACCTGCCTCCTTTATTCCCAGAAATAACTACTCTGAAACATAATATTTCATGGATAAATGTCTAGGACTAAAGATTTGGTTTGTTCCCCTAATAGCCCATAACTTAATTATCCATTTTTTGTATTCTAAGTCCTACCTCATGGTTGATTACCTTGCCTCAGTTTCATATGTTTCTCTTACCCTATTTCTGGGGCAAATCTCCTGTCTGACTCTATACCAGAAATCTTTCTGTACTATATGTCCAATTTTGTAATTCTGCTTTGACATGTTGTCCATAAGATTTTTATTGACAGGTGAATGCCTTTTCACAGTGTACAAGACATTTCCCACTTTAAGTTAATAAAAGGTTCTTTTTCTTACAATAATAAACTAGAAACAATAATAATTATGAAAATTTCAAGTAAGATATACATTCATAATGTCTAGTACATATGAATTTGGCAACCTTGAAGAAATTATTCTACTATGTATTCTATCTTGGTGAGTTTATAATTTTGTACCTAAATCACTATCTATCATAACTTACATTACCAATCTAAAACAACTTCTAAGACTTAAGAACATTTTTTAAACCCTAAGTAACATAAGCTTAATTGTGAGACTATAACTATTTAGTGTTTAATCTCATAGAGACCTAAAGAGGAATAGGAATATTACCTAAGTATGCAGGAACTGCAGTCAAATAGCTTCCAAAACTATAGCAATGAGAGAGCAGCTGGTTCCCTAGACAGTCATCCAAGTTTCTCTGCATTGTATGAGCATCTACCTTCAGTATTCTGGCCCAGAAGATCTGACAGACTTTTCTGTGAAGCAGGAAATATTAAGGACTGTCTACTCTGTCTTGGCAAGACTCGGCAGTTAACTTCCCTACAAACCGATTTGTCCATTCTGGACAGCATCCTATCAGTAGTTGAAGCAAGAAAAATTGCTTGCTCAGTGGTTAGCTTGCCACTTGCGATGCAAAATCCATCTGGAGGTTTTTTCAATGACCATGATCCTACAATAGAATGGGGGTGCTCCCAGGAGCAGACATGTTTCATTGTCATAAGAGCCTTTTACTGATAAAATATTCTGTCATGTTTTGCAGATCTCTGAGGTTTTTGAAGACCATTATATGTCTATAGTATATCTGAACACACAAACATTGGTTGTTTCTAGTCATTTACTATCTATTCAACCTTGGATACATATTTCTGTAATAAACCAAGCTAGTGTCTAACGTGAGCATAAGTTTGATTAGTTAAGTATTAATTAGCATTTCTTAATTATCCTAAGCAATATGCAATAGCAGCTTTCAATGTAACTAGAACTAAATGTTATATTTTAAAGAATTACATAAATAAAATACCTTAGAAAGAATTGGTACATAGTGTGATATTAGTTTTGTATCACTATACAAAGACATATAACAATGTAATCAAATATAACATCAATTTTATATCAATGTACAAAGAATTATACCAATGTAATATTTTTGGCTAAGAGTAGATCTTTAGTTTAAGAAGGAGGGAAACTACACCCTAAAAAAAAGCAAGAAAGTAATCTCCTTTCAACAAACACAAAAGAAGATAGCCTCACACACATAATTCCATCACAAACAACAAAAATAACAGGAAGCAACAATCACTTTTCCTTAATATCTCTTAACATCAATGGACTAAATTCTCCAATAAAAAGTCATAGACTAACAAACTGAGTATGCAAACAGGACCCAGCATTTTGTTGCATACAGGAAATGCACTTCAGTGACAAACAGAGACACTACCTCAGAGTATACATTACACCTCACACAATAATAGTGGGAGACTTCAACACCCCACTGTCATCAATGGACAGATCATGGAAATACAAGCTAAACATAAACACAGTGAAACTAACCAAAGTTATGAATCAAATGGATTATATATATATATATATATATATATATATATATATATAACATTCCATACTAAAACAAAAGAATATACCTTTTTTCTCAGCACCATATGGTACCTTATCCAAAAAAGGACTCAACAAATACAAGAAGATTGAAATAATCCCATGCATCCTATCAGATTATTACAGACTAAGGCTGGTCTTCAATAACAACAAAAACAACAGAAAGCCCACATACATATGGAAGCTGAACAATGCTCTACTCAATAACTTGATCAAGGAAGAACCAAAGAAAGAAATTAAAAACTTTTTAGAATTCAATGAAAATGAAGGCACAACATACCAAAACTTATGGGACACAATGAAAACAGTGCTCAGAGGAAAACTCATAGCTCTGAGTGCCTCCAAAAAGAACCAGATAGAGCATACACTAGCAACTTAATAGCATACCTGAAAGCTCTAGAACAAAAAGAAGCACATACACAAAAGAAAAGTAGATAGCAGGAAATAATCAAACTTAGGGCTGAAGTGAACCAAGTAGAAACAAAATGAACTATACAAAGAATCAATAAAACCAGGAGCTGGTTCTTTGAGAAAATCAACAAAATAGATAAACACTTAGCCAGAAAACCAGAGGGCATAGAGACAATATCCAAATTAATAAAATCAGAAATAAAAAGGAAGGCATAATGATAGAAATGGAGGAAATTCATAAAATCAACAGATACTACCACAAAAGACTATACTCAACAAAACTGGAAAAATCTGGATGAGATCAACAATTTTTTAGACAGATACTAGGTACCAAAGTTAAATCAGGATCAGATAAACCAACTAAATAGTCCTATAACCCCTAAAGAAACAGAAGTAGTCAGTAAAAGTATCCATAAAAAAAAAAAGTCCAAGACCAGAATGGCTTATTGTAGAATTCTATCAGACCTTCAAAGACCTAATACCAATATTCTTCAAACTATTCCATAAAATAGAAAGTGAAGGAACATTATCCAATTTGTTCTATGAAGCCACAGTTATGCTGATACTTAAATTACACAAATACATAACAAAAAAGAGAACTTCAGACCAATTTCCCTTATGAATAACGATGCAAAAATACTCAATAAAATACTTGCAAATTGAGTCCAAGAACATTTCAAAAATAATAATCCATCATGGTCAACTAGAATTCATCCCAGGGATGTAAGGATGGTTCAATATATGGAAATCCATCAATGTAATTCACTATATAAACAAACTCAAAGAAAAAAAACTACATGACCATCTCATTAGATGTTGAGAAGACATTTGACAAAATTTAACACCCCTTCATGGTAAAAGTATTGCAAAGTTCAGGAATTCAAGGCCCATACCTAAAGATAGTAAATGCAATATACAGCAAAGCAATAGCCAATATAAAACTAAATGGAGAGACACTTGAGACAATCTCACTAAAGACATGGACTAGACAAGGCTGCTGACTCTCTCCCTATCTATTCAATACAGTACTAGAAGTCCTAGCCAGAGCAATTAGACAACAAAAAGTGGTCAAAGGGAAACAAATTGTAAAGGAAGAAGTCAAAATTCACTATTTGCAGATGATAAGATAGTATACTTAAGTGAACTTACACTTATACACCAGATAACTCTTAAACATGATAAAAAAAATCTTCAGCAAATTTCCTGGATATAAAATTAACTCAAACAAATCAATGGCCTTCCTCTAACCAAAGGATAAACAGGCTAAGAAAGAAATTAGGGAAATGACAACCTTCACAATAGTCACAAATAATATAAAATACATTAGTGTGACTCTAATCAAACAAGTGAAAGATCTGTATGGCAAGGACTTCAAGTCTCTGAAGAAAGAAATCAAAGAAAATCCCAGAAGATAGAAAGGTCTTCCATGCTCAGGAATTGGCAGCATTAATACAGTAAAAATGTCATCTTACCGAAAGCAATGTACAGCTTCAATGCAATCCCCATCAAAATTCCCACTCAATTCTTTACATAGTTAGATAGAGTAATTCTCAAATTCATTTGGAATAC
>NW_022196904.1:150874242-150904991 GCF_008632895.1 Mastomys coucha
AACAAAACAAAGCAAAACAAAAAAAAAAAAACCCAAGATACCAAAAACTATTCTCAACAACAAAAGAACTTCTGGAGGAATCACCATCCTTGACCTCAAACTGTATTACAGAGCAATAGTGGTAACAACTACATGGTATTGGTAAAGAGACAGGCAGGTAGATCAAAGTAATAGAATTGAAGTCCAAGAAATGAAACCACAAATCTGTGATCACTTGATATTTAACAAAGGAGCTAAAAACATCCAGTGGGGAGTCGGGGAACAGCATTTTTAACAAATGGTGCTGGCAGTCAGCATGTAGAAGAATACAAATAGATTCATTCTTATCTCCCTGTACAAAGCTCAAGACCAAGTGGATCAAGGACCTCCACATAAAACCAGATACACTGAAACCAATAGAAGAGAAAGTAGGGAAGAGCCTCCAACACAGGGGCACAGGAGAAAATGCCCTGAGCAGAACAAGGGCTTATGCTCTAAGATCAACAACCTACAATGGGGACCTCACAAAATTGCCAAACTTTTTTAAGGCAAAGGACACTGTCAATAGGACAAAATGTCAACCAACACACTGGAAAAAAGACCTTTACCAATCCTACATGTGATAGAGGGTTAAGATACAAAGAACTCAAGAAGTTAGAGACTCCAAAGAACCAAATAACCCTATTAATAAATGGGGTACAGAGATAAACAGAGAATTCTCAACTGAGGAATACTGAATTTCTGAGAGGCATCTAAAGAAATGTTCACCATCCTTAGTCATCAGGGAAATGCAAAACAAAACAACCCTGAGATTCCACCTCACACCACTCAGAATGGCTAAGATAAAAACCTCAGGTGACAGCAGATAGTGGCAAGGATGTGAAGAAAGAGGAACACTCCTTCATTGTTGGTGGGATTACAAGCTGGTACAACTGCTCTGGAAATCAGTTTGGCAGTTCTTAAGAAAATTGGACAAGCTACTCTCTGATGACTCAATTATACCACTCCTGGACAAAAGATTCTCCAACATATAACAAGGACACATGCTCCACTATGTTCATAGCAGCCTTATTTATAATAGTCCAAAGCTGGAAAGAACCCAGATGTAAATCAACAGAGGAATGGATACAGAAAATGTGGTACATTTGCACAATGGAGTACTACTCAGCTATTAGAAACAATGACTTCATGAAATTCTTAGACTATTTGATGGAAATAGAAAATATCATCCTGAGTGAGGTAAACCTGTCACAAAAGAACACACATGGTATGCACTCACTGATAAGTGGATGTTAGCCCAAAGTCTAGGAATACCAAAGATAAAACTCACAGACCACATGAAGCTCAAGAAGAAGGAAGACCAAAGTGTGGTTGCTTCAGTCCTTCTTAGTAGGGCAAACAAAATACTCACAGGAGGAAATATGGAGACAAAGTGTGGAACAGAGACTGAAGGAAAGGCCATCCAGAGACTGCACCTGGTGATCCATCCCATATACAGATACCAAACCCAGACACTATATGGATGCCAAAAACTGCTTGCAGACAGGAGGCTGATTTAACTGTCTCCTGACAGGCTCTGTTAGGGCCTGACAAATATAGAAGCAGATGCTTGCAGCCAACCATTGAACTGAGCACGGGTTCCCCAATGGAGGAGTTAAAGAAAGGACTGAAGGAGATGAAGGGACTTGCAACCCTATAGGAAGAAGAACAATATCAACCAATCAGACCCCCCAGAGCTCCAAGGGTCTATAAACCACCAACCAAGGAATATACATGGAGAGACACATGACTCCAGCCACATATGTAGCAGAGGATGGCCTTGTTAGGCATCAGTGGGAGGAGAGGCCCTTGATCCTGTGAAAGCTTGATGCCCAGTGTAGAGAAATGCCAGCACAGGCAGACAGAATTGGTTTGGTGGGTGGGGGAACACCCTCATAGAAGCAGGAGTCAGGGGGATGGGATAGAGTGTTTCTGGAGGGAAACTGGAAAAGGGGATAATATTTAAAATATAAATAAATAAAATATCCAATAAAAAATAGTAGATTCAATAATCTACCACTTATTCTCATAGTTCCTATATCTCTTTCTCCCTTTTTTCTTTTCAACCCTTCTTTCCCATTTTCCCCTACCACTAGATTTGAGAGAAAGAACGATAGAGGAAAGAAATTGAAATATAGAAATCCCCAAGTCTAACTTTCCATATATTGTTTCTATATATTGTATCAAAACCATCAATAACTTGAGACCAATGCCCCTTTATTAACAACAAGTGGATCAAATAACCAAAACCTATGCATTCACTGTTTGGCAAGGGGGTCATCACTCTCTTAAAATAGCTTCCTGATGATGTGGGGCAACATTGTCCATTTGGGGTTCACCTAAAGCATTGGAATTTTGGCCAGTACTAAGAAATCTAGATGTAGAACTTGCAGTCCATTCTCTGCATGCTGAGGAATTTCAGAATCAAAGGAAGTCCTGACTGGAAGAATCTGGGATGTTGGCTGATCTAGTTAGCTATTTTGAAATTGTCCCAGATGCAGATTTTTGAGGAAACAGCACTGAAGCATTCTGAGGTAGGATTAAGCAGGATGCTGGAATAAATATGTCTCAGCATTGCAGCATCCCTAAGGGTGAATCTTGTCAGGATCATACTGACGTCAATGGAGTCAATAAACATATAACTCTCACAGGTAATATATATTTCTGCAATAATTTAGAACAGTGTGCACAATTCATTTAAGGACGATTCTCTGCTGTCTGTTCAAGCAGGTACGGTATCTGTCTTTCTCTATAAGTTAGTTTGGATTATATAATATAAATTTTTATCTATATCATTTGAAAGAATGGCATGAGAAATCTTGAGGATTCTATGGAAAACAAGATTTATTGGCTATGCATAGCTAAAGTTCTGGCTATGGACATTTTCATGTCTCAGCCAGTCTCAGAGTTGTTCACATGTAGAGGGATGAGCAAATTATGTTACCTGTTTTGATTTAAACTTGATATTTTTTTCCTTTTATTGCTATCTATATTTAGGATTTAAATTTTTTATTGATCTTTTGGTCCTATATATTAAATTCATTTTTGACATTGTTTTATCTAAAACAGTATCCAATTTTCTAGGTGCTGTGTAGATATCTTTGAAATGTCCAAGCTAGATTTCTAACTTAGGAATCTAGTTTACACTCCTGTATCCATTAAGCCTTTAATTTTAATCTCATCTAAGTATAATTTTAACTTTGCTCTCTTAAAATATTTTTATCAGTTTTCAAAAATACTTGATTTTGGTCTTTCCTAAGTTTTCTGATTTACCTACTGAAGCTGCTGTCTTTGATATCCTTGTTTCTATCTAGAGCAGGAATTTTTAATTGTTCTGCAAATGACTTTCTTTGCTCTTGACTCGAAATGACTGGTCTGAATTTGATATTGCAGTCTCTTGAAGCATTTCCTGACAGGGTTACCTTCTTAGTCTGTTGTTGATCTATATTTATTAGTCCAGTGCCAGCCTTTGCAACACTTTGTGCAAATTCCAGAAGATTGGGTCCTTCCTTTTGAATTATCTCTAGAAAATCATTGTTTCTAGGAACTTCTTTTCAACAATTTGTAGATGACTTACATTCATGTGCCTTGTATCTTTTCCTACCATACCTTAGATATTTCATAGGAAAAATTCTCCCTGAATTATTATTATATAGAGGAATTTATCCTTAGATATTGTTTGCCTATAGTCTTTTAGGGAATGCCCTAGTCATTTGCAGCTACAGAAATGTACATTTTATGTTTTTACATCTCCAGCAATTGTTTGTCCAACCATACCTGAATTGTGAGCATTAAGCACTATATCTGAAGTAGTTTTAGTCCATTCATAAAAAGGTGTAGATCTGGCCCTTAAAGGTTTTATAGCTTTGTTTGCATTCATCATTAGCATGTTCAAAAGCTGAAGATTCAATTACAATTTCTCTAGCAGTGAATCTAATATTGCTCTATTTAGAGCTGTAGTTTATCTTGTAAGAAGTCAGTGAAGTTTTGATTTGAACCTTGGGTTACCTTTTTAAATGATTCAGCTCATCGCTGTTATGCCACCTTGTCCTAAGTATTTAAGGTTATTGTATGACATTGTTTTAGGTCAGCATCATAAATGGGAATCTGTCCTCTCATTTCAGAAAATGGACCTTGACCTAGTAACAGATCCTTGACAATATCAATGCCTCTAGTTCTATTTTCTTTCTCCATGATTGAAGCTGCCTCTCCTCCATGCTAGCCATTGCAATTGAGGGCCAGCCTCTAAGATGGTTTTCGTTGAATCTCTCCAATCTTTTGGAATTTTACAATTTTGTGTGGTCCAGATATTAAGTGTCTGTTTGATATATGAAGAATCTAAACTATAGGTCATTATTCCTTCTGTAAATCTTTTAAAATCTTGTATTTTTGTAGGTTGCCACTTAAATGCTTGATAACCCTGTAGATTTCTCTCATCTCCTTCGAATCCTCTTATCAGAGGTGGGAAATCATCTTAGAATTTTTTAGTAGATATGGACTCCATTTTGAACTCCTGTTACAAGATAGGTTCAAGCCTTCCCTCCTCTGCCTCTATCGCAATATCTTTATTTATAATGTTTTAATTCTTCTAAGGCTTGTCTCTCTTTTCCTATTCTTTGTATCTCTATCATCTTAATATCTTCTTCATTCTTATTTACAAACGTTTCTAATTTTTCTTCTGAGGTTTGTCTTCATCTTTTATTTTCTCTTTTTCTTGAAACTCTAAGGCCTCTTTTCCTCTAGAAGTCACAAGAAACCATTTTTTCTATCTGGATTAAAATAAGACTTACCAATGCAATAGTAATCATAATTGGTAATGTGTCAGTTCCAATTAGGTAATTTTTCTCTTTCATTTCTATCTTTAAACCATTTAAAATAGCATAATACAGAGTTTGAAAGCTCTGTGTCATTGTGTTCTCATCTTTATGCACCTTATTTCTTTAAATATATTTAATTTGCTCTCTCTAAGGACTTCATTTAAAATTATTTTTCCTTTGCTTATTTATACCCAGCTTCTTTTCTTTTCTTTTTTATTGGTTTTAGTTTTAATAACTTACCAGTTCAGAAGTTTGGAACTTCTTTGTCTGGGCCTGGCTTCTTTTGCCCTCAGCCATTCTTTGCCATGCAGCCCAAGCCTTAATGGGCCAAACATCCTACCACAATGCATTGGGCAGAAAGAGGTGATCCTGTCATGCTGTGACCCTTTTGCTGGCTTCTCACTAACCACTAGCTACTACTGCAATGGCTGACCCAGGAAACTGCAGCCTCTGCTGCTTTGAGTGCCTGGACATGCCTGAGAGACTCATGCACAACTCCAGCATTCACCCACTGAGTCATCTGTTCATAGCCCTGGTTCAAGTGTCTAGCAGCCAGCTTTGCTGCAAACCTATGGCTCCACTTAAATCAACAGTTTCTCTTAAAGGAGCAGTGCATGTGAGATTCATACAACTTCAGTTCCTCATATCTAGGAACCTGCTGTTTCTGGTGAGTGCTATTTTGTACCTCTCTCCCTGAACTTTTTAGGCTGTTTTTTTTTTTTTAATATTTTCAGTAATTTACATTTCAAATGTTATTCCCCATTGAAACCCCTTACCCCCTCCCCTCTCCTCCCTCTGCTTCTATGAGGGTGTTCCCCTACTTACCCACCTATTCCTGCCTCCCTGCCCTCACATTTCTCTGCTGAGGCATCAAGCCTTCTCTGAACCAAGGGCCTCTTCTCCCATTGATGCCCAACAAGGCCATCTTCTGCTACATATGCAGCTGGAGCCATGGGTCCCTCCCTGCCTACTCTTTGGTTGGTGGTTTAGTCCTTGGGACCTCTGGAGGGGAGGAGTGGTTGGCTGATATTTTTGTTCTTCAAGTTTGTATTTTACATACCCTAATGGGCACCATTTGTAACTATGAGCATTTCCATCCCGTCTCTTTCTTCCCAGAAATAATGATTCTGAGACTTAATATCTCATGAATAGATGCCTAGGCCTAAAGGTTTAGTTTCTTCCCTGATTAGGTCATAAATTAATTACCCACTTATTCTATGCTAAGTCCTGCCACATGGTTGAATACCTCACCACAGTTTCATGTGACTCTCTTCCTCAGTGTCTGGGGCCCATCTCCCACCTGACTATATCCCAGAAATTCTCTGTATAGGTTGTCCAACCTTCTAATCCTGCCTTGGCTCTTTTATAATAGGATTTTTATTGACAGATGAATGCTTTTATAAAGTGCACAAAAGATTATCCCTACAAGTTTGAATTACTCAGCTTGGACCACAATAGTTGAGCTGAACCAACCAGGCACAGTTCAGAAAGAGCTATAAAGGGTGAATGTATTTAGCAGTAAGCCTCTGATATGACAATCATACCTCGCAAATAAAAGTTATTTTTACGTTTATTATATTTTTATAATTTTTACATATTTTATTAATTATTTTTATACAATTATTTCAAACAATTTTAAGTATATTTTGATCATATTCTTTCTTTATCCAAGTTCTTCTAGTTCTCTCCTCCTCTATACCACCAACTTTAAATTCTTTGCAAAAAAATCAAACCAAAAGCCTAATGCAACCAAACTCCCAAAATCTATAAAACAAAATGTAACACACACACATACACACACACACAAACAATAAGAACAACAACAAAAATAAAACACCAAGAAGTAACCCAATAAAAGCACACACACATATACACACATGCCCACACAGGCACACACACACACATACACAGATGCACACACACATACATGCACACACAAACACACACAGATGCACACACATACACATGCACACACACAGATGTACACACATACACATGCACAGACACTCATGCACACAGACACACGCACACACACATGCACACACAAACACATGCACATCAACATGAGACCTGACCAACTGTAGAACTCTTGGTTTCTATCAATGTATGTATGCCACTACTGCAACTTTAGAATTGTTGTGCCATGTTGACGTTCTTGTACTTCATAGGCATTATAACTGGCTAGGATTGATGCTTGCTTTCCTCTTTCAGAAGCTTGTATGGCAGATTCTGAAAGCATGCAAGTTAGTCCTCAGAAATGAGGCTTTCAGAACAGCTGCAGTTAAACTTTCTCAAAGACCTTTTCTGCAAATATTGAGCAAATCCCACTATTTTCATCTTTATGTCCATTGATGTAATCTATTACTTTTATTGGCTTGTGTATTTTGAACTTTCCCTCACATTTGTGGACCAAAGAAAACTTGGTCATGGTGGACCATCTTTCTGATACTCCTCCTTATTTTGCAAATATTTTGTTGAATAGTTTTGAGTCTATGTTGATCAGGCATGTGATCTGCAAGTTCCTTGTGTGCCTTTCTTTTCTTTCCTTTTCTTTTCTTTCCTTTTCTTTTCTTTTCTGTTTTTTTTTTTCTTTTTTTTCTTTAGAGTGGTTTTAGCTTCACAGAAGGCCTTTAGGACCACTCCTTCTCTTTGTTTCTTCCTTTCCTTCTCTCTCTTCCTTGCCTTCTCTTTCTTCCTTCCTTCCTTTCTTTCTTTCTTTCTTTCTTTCTTTCTTTCTTTCTTTCTTTCCTTCTTTCTTTCTTTCTTTCCTTCTTTCTTTTTTTCTTTTTACTAGTTTGAGAAAGATTAGATATAGAGATTCTTTGAAAGTCTGGCAGAATTTTAGTGTGAATCAACCTCACCCTGGAGGGATTTTTGGTTTTGTTTCTTTGTTTCATTTTTTAAGCTGCAAGACTTTTATTACCATTTAATCTTTACTTACCATGAGACTAGGTTGTTGATTTCATCTTAGTTTAATTTTTGATGTATGACTGAATGGAGGAATTTGTCAATTTCTTTTAACATTTCCAATTTATTTCAATACAAGCTTTGAAATTATTCTCTTCTAATATTCTGATTTTGTTAATTTGGGTTCTTTCTCTCTTTTAGTTTGGGCCAAGTGTTGGCAATTTTTTTAATCTCAAAGAATGACCTGTTGGATACAGTGGTGTTATGTATTGTTTTATTTGTTTCTATTTCATTAATTTCTACTTAGGTTTTTATTATTTGTTGTGACAAGCTGGATTTGGATTTGGTTTGCTTTTTCCAAATTTTTGAATTCCTTTACTAATACATACTTTATCTATGTTGTTTCAGTTTAATGTATTCACTCAGATGTTTGAATTATTCCCTCTAGGACTGCTTTCAATATTACCCAGAGGTTTCATTGTATTGTATTTTTATTTCATTTAGTCCCAGGAAAAGTTTCACTTTTTTTCTTGGTGTAAGTTTTAAATCTTTCATTCAATAGAGTGTCGTTTAATTCTTATGAGTTTGTGTGTTTACTAGAGGTTTGTTTGCTCGCATTTTAAGTTTTCTTACTTTGTGTTCAGATAGGATCCACAGAGTTAATTTCAGTCTTTTAGAATTTTGCTGACTTGTTAATGTCCTAGGATGTGTTCTTGTTTTAAAAAACAACCATGTGTTGTTAAGTAGAATGTGTGTCCTCTGGTGTTTGGGTAGGCTATGCTGTAGATTTCTAGATAAGATCATTTAGTTTATAATGTCAGTAAGTCCAGATAGTTTTCTGCCATCTTTTGGCACAGATTACCTGACTATTAAAGAAAGTGAAGTGCTGAATTCACCTACTGTGGGGCAAGTATGACTAGGGGAAATGGACCTGGCATGAATAGCCCTACAGCCCTAATCGCTATCACCATTGAGGTAGTCACATATCCTGATAGCCAAATTAGAAGATTAACTTCATTTCTGCATATAATAACATATCTAGCAAGCACCTGAAGTTCCCCTTCATGTAAATAAAGAAATCCTAGCACCTCAACCCCAGCTAATAATGGATACTCACACCCCAAACCCATACCTACTCCCTAAGGTTTATACAATCCTACACCTGAATAAAGAGAGCTGTACCTGTCTCAGAGAAGACTCCCACCACCACACACACACACTGAAGATAATGAAGTTTCTGTGAACCAACCTTTTGGGACAAGCTTCATTCCTTCCATTCAAGTGTGGTGCACAACAGTGTCTGAATGAAATTGAGATGGGTTGATTTTGTTTTTTGATCCATTCAGAAAGTTAAAATATTATTGATTGGATAAAGCTCACTCCAAGTGAGTGGAACCATACTTGACACTGATAGAGTTCAAAAATCTTCAGACCATATGGGACATGGACAAAAGGTGAAATCCTACTAACATTATTCTGCTCAAGAATATAGTAATGAAATTATTGCTGATGATATATACTTATACCCATAGAGTAGAGCATCACTCAACATCTATTAGGATCTAATAGGAAAACCCTTTCCTTTCAGTAGATGCTAATTAACACCAACAACTAAAAAATGTGCTAAGAGTGGGAGACTTTGGCACACTTAGCCCTAAACAAGAGGTCTTTATCTTGTCCATTTCCTCAAAGGGATACAAATTGGAAAGGAAGAAGTCAAAATATCACTATTTGCAGATGACATGATAGTATACTTATGTAACCACAAAAATTCCACCAGAGAATCCTAAAACTAATAAACAACTTCAGCAAACTGGCTGGATATAAAATTAGCTCACACAAATCAGTAACCTTCCTATACACAAAGGATAAACAAGCTGAGAAAGAAGTTAGAGAAATTATACCCTTCACATAGTCACAAATAATATAAAATACCTTGGTGTGAATCTACCCAAACAAGTGAAAGATCTGTATGGCAAGAACATCAAGTTTCTGAAGAAAGAAATTGAAGATCTCAGAAGATGGAAAGATCTCTCATGCTCATGAATTGGCAGGATTAATATAGTAAAAATGGTCATCTTGCCAAAAGAAATCTACAGGTTCAATATAATCCCCATCAAACTTCTAATGCAAGTCTTTATAGAGTTAGAAAGAGCAATTTCCAAATTCATTTGGAATAACAAAAAACCCAGGATAGTGAAAATTATTCTCAACTATAAAAGAACTTCTGGGGGATTCACTATCCCTGACCTCAAGCTGTATTACAAAGCAATAGTGATTAAAAAAAAAACTGTATGGTATTGGTACAGAGACAGGCAGGTATATATGGAATAGAATTGAAGACCAAGAAATGAACCCACACACCTGTGGTCACTTGATCTTTGACAAAAGAGCTAAAACCATTCAGTGGAAAAAAAGCATTTTCAACAAATGGTGCTTGTTCAACTGCAGTCAGCATGTAGAAGAATGCAAATAGATCCATTTTTATCTCCCTGTACAAAGCTCAAGACCACGTAGATCAAGGACCTCCACATAAACACTGAAACTAATATAGAAGAGAAAGTAAGGAAGAGCCTCAAACCCAGGGGCACAGGAGAAAATGCCCTGAGCAGAACAACAAGGGCTAATGCTCTAAGGTCAACAATTGATAATACGGACCATATAAAACTGCAAACCTTTTTTAAGGCAAAGGACACTGTCAATAGGACAAAGCAGCAGCTAACACACTGGGAAAAGATCTTTACCAATCCTACATCCAATAGAGGGCTAATATCCAGTATATACAACGAACTCAAGAAGTTAGACTCCAAAGAACCAAATAACCCTATTAAAAATGGGGTACAGAGGAATACTGAATGGCTAAGAAGCACCTAAAGAAATGTTCAACATCCTTAGTCATCAGGTAAATGTAAATCAAAAAAAATGTGAGATTCCACCTCACATCAGTCAGAATGGCTAAGATCAAATCTCAGGTGACAGCAGATGTTGTCGAGGATGTGAAGAAAGAGGAACACTCTTCCATTGTTGGTGGGATTGCAAGTTGATACAACCACTCTGGAAATCAGTATGGTAGTTCCTCAGAAAATAGGACATAGTATTACCTGAGGACCCAGCTATACCACTCCTAGACACAATTTCTAAAGATTCTCCAACATATAATAAGGACACATGCTCCACTATGTTTATAGCAGCCTTATTTATAATAGACAGAACCTGGAAAGAACCCAAATGTCCTTCAACAGAGGAATGGGTACAGAGAATGTGGCACATTTTACACAATGTAGTGCAACTCTGCTATTAAATACAATGAATTCATGAAATTCTTAGGCAAATAGAGGGAACTAGAAAATATGCTGAGTGAGGTAACCCAATTACAAAATAATATATATAATATGCACTCACTGATAAGTGGATATTAGTCCCAAAGCTCAGAATACCTAAGGTACAATTCACAGACCACATAAAGCTCAAAAGTAAGGAACACCAAAGTGTGGGCACTTTGGTCCTTCTTAGAAGGAAGACCAAAGTGTGGATACTTCATTCTTTCTTAAAAGGGGGAACAAAAGACCCATGGAAGGAGTTGCAGAGGCAAACTATGAAGCAGAGACTAAAGGAAGGACAATTCAGAGACTGTTCTACCTGGGAATCCTTCCTATATTCAGTCATCAAATCCAGACACTATTGTGGATACTAGCAAGTGCTGGCTGACAGGGGCCTGATATAGCTGTCTCCTGAAAGGTTCTGACAGTACCCGACTAATACAGAAGTAGAGGCTCACAGCCATCCATTGGACTGAGCACAGGGTCCCCAATGAAGGAGCTAGAGAAAGAACCCAAGGAGCTGAAGGGTTTGCAGCCCCTTAGGATGAATAACAATATGAACTAACTAGTACCCTCAGAGCTCCCAGGAACTAAAACACCAACCAAAGAGTACACATGGTAGAACTAATGACTCCAGCAGCATATGTATAGCAGAGGATGGCCAAGTTGGTCATCAATGGGAGGAGAGGCCCTTGGCCCTGTGAAGGTTCTATGCCCCAGTTTAGGGGAATGCCAGGGCCAGTAAGAGGAGGGGGTGGGTTGGAGGGGGGAGAGAACAGGGGTTTGTTTTAGTTTTTGTTTATTTTATTTTATTTTACTTTATTTTTGGAGGGGAACCTGGGAAAGGAGATACTGTAAATAAAGAAAACATCTAATAAAAAAAACTTGGAAGAAAAAAAAAATAGAAAGGGAAACAAAATACCCATGGAAGCAAATACAGAGAGCAAGTGTGGAGCAGTAACTGAAGGAAAAGTGATCCAAAGACTGCCCCTACCTGGGGATCTATCCCATATACAGTCACTAAAGCAGACACTATTGTGGATGCCAAGAAGTACATGCTGACAGGAGCCTGATATGTCTGTCTCTTGACAGGTTCTGCCAGAGCTTGACAAATACAGAGGCAGATGCTTGCAGCCATCCATTAGACTGAGCACATGATCCCCAATGGTGTCCTCAATCGAGGAGTTAGAAAAAGGACTGAAGGAGCTGAAGGGGTTTGCAGCTCTTTTCCATAGAAAGAACAATATCAACCAACCAGACCCTCCAGAGCTCCCAGAGATTAAACCACCAAGGAAGGAGTACACATGGAGGACCCATGGCTCCAGTCGAATATGTAGCAGAGGATGGTCTTGTTGGACTTCAATGGGAGGAGAGGCCCTTGGTCCTCTGAAGGCTTGATGCCCCAGTGTAGGGGAATTCGAGGGTGGGGAGAAGGGAATGAGTGTATGGGGGAATACCTTCATAGAAGCAGGGCAAGAGGGAATGGGACAGGGGGTGTCTGGAGGGGAAACTAAAAAATTGGATAACATTTGAAATGAAAATAAAGAAAATATCCAATTAGAAAAAAGGAAAAAAGAGGAGGCATAAATACTATAATAGTCAGGAACAGTAAGTGACACCAAAAACCAGCTTTATCCAGATATGACAGGGCTGATATATGAACTCACAAAGAATTTGACAATATACACATACACAGTACATATTCAAAACTGACAAATTCCCCATATGGAATTGGGGAAGTAGATACAAAATCCCTTTTGTAATCAAGAAACTATTCATAATTGGTGCCTAATGGGAACGAAAAAATCAGCTTTCTTTAATGAACTGAGTCTGAGTATACCAGCTATATCTAAGGACAGACTCCATGCACAAGAGTAGCTGTCAATTCAGAACAGATTCCATAGTTTTTTTTGTTTGTATTCATTTTTATTTTTGTTTTGTTTTTCTGTTTCTGTACTTTATGCTTTGTTCTATCTGGGTACTTTTAGTCTCACTGATTTTTAGATAATTAGTTATGTTTTTGTCATTTATTCTTTATTTTTTTTTGTTATTTTTTGAAGGAGGGAGTATAAAAAGTATCAGAAGATGAGTAGGGAGAATACTGGAGGGTTGCTGGGAGAGATATTTATGATCAAAGTATTTTGTATATAAAAATTAAATTAAAAAAATAAAAGTAAAAAATAATAAATTTATTTTAAAATTATCATCCAGCCATAACATTCAAAACTTTAGAAATTGACAATGAGCCATAAATTAAGCTATTTGAAAATAGGCCTTGTAATTTCATGTAAGTAATAATACTTTCTTAGAAAAGTCATTCTTTTAAATTAAATGCATTTTATTACTCACATACACAATAGTTTTTTCCTCCATTACATCAGCATAAATTGACAAAATCTAATATAGCCTGAGATACCTAGTCTTGAAGAAGTCTAAGAAAAGGGTTTAGAAACATAAAAGATACATATCAGTAAGGAGGAAACAGAGAGTTTTGTATAGATACTTCCCACATCCCTTGCCAAATGAGGTAGCCTTTGCACATTCCCTTTTTTATCCTTCAGCCTTCAAGTACCCTCTGCACAATCATGTTCCCTCTTTGATTAATATGCTCTTTCCATCCCCAAAACAGGACACACTCAATTTTAAAGGTCAGTAACAATAGAAAGCACCTCTTTATCTCTGAGCATTTAAGGGCCCCAGGTGTACAATTCATCTGGGCTATTCCAGTAGAGTGGGATACACTAGCAAAGAGAAATATCTCTGAGATTATTTCATGGAAATGATTCATATTTCAAAAAAGAATTACCACAAGTGAGTCCTAATTTATTATTAGAGTTTGTTAACATAATAAAACAGAAAGGTTTTGTTCCTAGTCCTTTCAGAGTGGTATATTTGAATCAAAACTAAGTAATGATTTCAAAATATCATTTCTTTTTCTTTGCTATCTTATTTATATAATAATAGACATTGGGCTTCTTAAAATCAAGTTGAGTGTTTCTATTTTTCATGAGAAATCCAGTTTGATACAACATTTTGAGTATGTTGAAAGAAAAAAATAGAAAAGCAACCTACTTAGTGCCAGGAATACCAGTAGGAAAATTGAACTGAATACATGGTAGTCAATTAATCTATCTAATGCTATTATTGAGAGGAAAATTACATACAAGGTTAACAAAACTATAAGCTATGTTAATTCAATGTCAGAACAGAGAAAGATGACAAGGTTTGTATTCTAAAACATGTGCCTAGAGTATTCTAGAGCCTGAGAATTCTTACCACACTGTAATACTGCAAAACATATTGTGAACCAATCCCATAGTTCACAAGATAAGAACACTGTAATAAGACATTATCTTTTGGACTTATTTCCAGCTGTAACATTCAGTGCATAAATCACACTTCGTATTTTTTTTATCATGTCAGGTGTTTTATAGTACTATATCAATAGTCTGGAAAGTATTTTGTAGTCTTAGGAGATGTGTGCATCACTGTTGCAATACACTGAGCCAATAAGATGATTTCACCACATTTAAAGCACATCTGTAATTAAGCTGAGTATATGCTTTAACAAAGGAATTACCAAGAACCTTTTAACATTTCTCAATGTTAATACTGTTTCTACAATTGTGTTAACTTCTCATATATAAAACACTGACTACCTTATTAGAAAAGCAAAGAAGCCAAAAACATACAATAGAAAAAAGAAAGCATCTTCAATAAATGGTGCTGATTTAACTCGCTCTCTGTATGTAGAAAAATGAAAATAGACCCACATTTGTCACCTGGCACAAAACTCAAGTCCAGGTGAATCAAGGACCTCAACATGAAACCAGATACAATGGATCTAATAGAAGAGAAAGTGGGAAAGAGCCTTGAACTCACTGGCACAGAGGAAAATTTTCTAAACAGAAATCCAATGGCTCACTCTCTAAGATCAAGAGTTGATAAATGGGACCTTATGAAATTGCAAAGCTTCTGTAAGGCAAAAGACATAGTTAATAAGACAAGCGACAACCTACAGATTGGAAAAAAAGATCTTCACTAACCCCACATCAGATAGACAGCTAATATCCAAAATATATAAAGAACTCAAGATATTAATCCCAAAATTCCAAACAACCTAATTAAAAATGGGGTATAGAACTAAACCAAGAATTTGCAACAGAGTAACCTCTAATGGCTGAGAAGCACCTAAAGAAATCTTCAAAGTCCTTGGTGATCAGAGAAATGCAAATCCAAACAACCCTGACATTCCACCATACACAAATCAGAATGGTTAAGATCAGAACCTCAGGTGACAGCACATGTTGGTGAGGATGTTGAGAAAGAGGACCCTCCTCCATTGTGGTGGGATTGCAAACTGGTACAACCACTCTGGAAATCAATCTGGAGATTCCTCAGACAATTGGAAATAGATCTACCTGAAGACCCAGCAATTCCACTCTTTGGCATATACCCCAAAGATGCCCCATCATGTCATAGGGGCATGTGTTCTACTATGTTCATAGTGACCTTGTTTATCATAGCCAGAAGCTTGAAACAACCCAGATGTCTCACAAGGAAAGAATAGATACAGAAAGCATGGTTCATTTACACAATGAAATGCTACTCAGCTATTAAGAATGAGGACATCCTGAGTTTTGCAGGCAAATGGATGGAACTAGAAAATATCATCCTGAGTGAGGTAACTCAGACCCAAAAGGACATGCCTGGTATGTACTCACTAATAAGTGGATATTAGCCAAAAAAAAAAAAAAGTGCAGAATACCTAAGATACAGTCCACAGAATTCAAAAAAGTCAACAAGCTGAAGGGCCCAAGTGAGGATCCCTCAATCCCAATTGGAAGGGAGAAGGAAGCAACCACAAGTGGGGAGGGAGGGAGAGACCTGGGAGGAGAAAAGGATAGGAGGTGGGGAACATGATCTGGTATTGGGAGGGGGAAAAGGACAGCCACCCTGAAGGCCAGGAGAAAGAATGGAAACAGGCAACTTCAGAGGTTGGAGATTAAGTGGACCCTCCAGGGAGGGAGATGAGAGACTCTCAGGACTCAAACATAGGGACCTTAGATGAAATGCCTTACAGTGGGGGGAGGAAACTTGTAGAGCCCACCTCCAGCACAATGACAGGGCATCAAGTGAGGGATGGGGTTGCCATCCCACAGTCAAAACTCTGATCCATAATTATTCCTGTTTGAAAGAACTGCAGGGATAGAAATGGAGAAGAGTCTGAAGAAAAGAAGGTCCAGTGACAGGCCCAAAGTGGGATCCAGGTGAAGGGGAGGCCCCAAGGCCTCACACTATTACAGAGGGTATAGAACACTCACAAAAAGGGACATATCATGACTGCCCTCCAAAAGGCCCAACAAGCAGCTGAAAGATTTGGATACAGATATTTGCACCCAACCAATGGACAGAAGCTGCTGACCCCTGTGGTTGAATTAGGGGAAAGCTGGAAGAACCTGAGGAGAGCGGCCCTGTAGGAGGACCAGCAGTCTCAATTAACCTGGACCCCTGAAATCTCTCAGAAACTGGATCTCCAACCAGGCAGTGTACACCAGCTAATATGAGGCCCCAAACACATATACAGCGGAGAACTGCCGGGTCTGAGTTCAGTCAGAGAAGATGCACCTAACCCTCAAGAGACTGGAGGTCCCAGGGAGTTTAGAGGTCTGGTGGGGTGGGGAAATACTGGTGGAGACAGTGGGCAGGGAGGAGGTATGGGATGTGGAGCAGTCGGAGGGTAATAAAATCTGGAGTGTAATAAATTAATAAGTAAATAAATAAATAAATAAGTAAAATAACAAAAAAGAATATAAATAGTATATATGTTTCTTTACACACTTTATTTGTTATAATTAGTCAACTTGACCCAATATGTCAAAATTTGGTACATAGTTCATTCTGTTCTTTAAAACTGCAAAAAATGTGAACCTAAATGAAAAATCCTAAATCCTCCCCCTCCCAAAAAAAGGGCATCTTTTTAATGGAACTAAGGAAAAAACACAAAAATAATTCAGACATAGAAAGCAAAGTACTGTGGATGGAAAAATGTACAAAGTGACTCAAAAGCCAACAGAACACTTGACTCCACTTATATTACATCACAGGAGCTACCTAACTGATAACATAATTCAACATTCTGTGAAGTGTATTGGATGCTTTCCAAGTTGCACAGGCATGATCTCTAGGACTCAGACAGTTACGATGTTGGCACTGGAGCAAAGCAGGTGGAAAAATAACTCATGATACTGTGTGAAGGCTGGAAAATGTTGATGAGAAACTGATACAATTAATAGGACGTAGGATTATTGGGAGGCAAATAAAATTTGCAGCCTTAACATTTGCCATGAGAACAGCTAAGAGAATCATTCAAGGATCAGTTGTTACAAAGAGCAAGAAGGCAGTGGTGGAAGCCTGGCCGCAAAGGACTTTTGAGCATTGTGAAATCTACTGTTGATGGATGCTGAGGAAAGAACAAATATTTACATTGCTTCCTTCAACAGAATATATGTTTCCAACACGTATTTATTAATTTTATTTATTTAGTCTGAGAGGTGTTGTTGTTGTTGTTGTTGTTACCTTCACATTTATGGAGAGGAAGCAAGCATATATGTATCTTTCTAAATTGCTATAGAAAGGGCATGATGGAGCAGTAATTGTGCTTCAGGTTTAGTTCATTGCACCCCTGAATTTAGGGGGCATGCTTGTAAGCATGAACATAAAGTAGACTTGAAAACCTAAATTAGTGATGAATACTTAATATTTATCAATATTCATTAAATAGTTATTAAACTAAAAAATGATCTAATGGGAAAGTAAATGGAAAAAACAAAAATATTCAAGAAGAGGACAAATAAATATATAAAAATATTAAACTGTATACAATATGTTAAAATGATATCCAAAATTCTTTCAAATTTAGGAAGAAATTGTTCAGGGAACTCATTAGCTATGAATTTCAAGGGAGAGTCCAGTGACTTCCCTCCAAATCATTAAGGGCTGTTTCTACTTTCTTCAATAGCTTTTGTCCTAATTGCTTCTATAAACTTGAACAATCTCCTTTCAGATTGGGTGTGGGGGCAGTGAATTTTAGATACTTCATTTGGAAATCTCATCAAAAACCAATGTCCAGGTATTTATTATAATACCACTTTTTCTTTTGGCATAAAACCTTGTAGAATTAATTTCTTAGTTCTGAAACTAAGATCTTCTGAAACATAAATCTTTGAAAAACCACCCTTTCTGATATATTAAAATTTGATTGTTAATTTATTCTTGGCTGCTTTATAAATAATAAGAGAGGAATGTTATGTAGCTAGTTTCACCATTTGTATGTGTGTGCAATGTGCATGCATGCATACATGCATGCATATATGCAGATATGGGCTGTTAAATACATGTATGTGTGCGTGTATGTGGAAGCCCAAGGTTAGCATCAAATATCTTCCTTGTTATGAAGCTAAGTCTCTCACTGAACCTGGAGCACACTGTTTTTGTAACTCTTTCTAGCCAGCCTGCTAGGCCTCTGCCTCTAACTTCCAGGTGGCTCAGTTACAGAAAGTCTGCCTTGTCTAAGTTTTACATGGGTTCTAGAGATAAAAACTCTGGTTCTCATGCTTGCATGGAAAGTAGTTTTCCTGATAAGTCATTTTCAGAGCCCTGAGAATAATGTTTTTATAGATGCTGTATTTAACACTGTGTCCTGATTTGACTTGAATATGTGCTGTGGACTAAGTAAGTAAATAAAATTTTGATCCTTAAATGAACTCTATGTGCTACACAGTATTTGGTCTGAGCATTTGTTTTGCAAACTACTTTAAACAAATATATGAGAGAAAACTATATTTGGTAAATTATTTTTTTCTAAAATGAACAAGATGTTAAGGTCTGAGAGAAAGTGCTTCTGTGTTCATGAATGTGCCCACTTTCCCCCAGTCTCTACTGCTTAAAGCAGCAGTAAAGCTCTTAGTGAAATCCAGACATGCACTTAAAAGTTCTTGCTGGGTGTTTTGAAGTAAGACATGTTGAATTTCTTTTTCCTGGATGCCAAGCAAAAGTCAGTGTATTATATATTGGAGAAGAGACAAAATTATTACTCGTGGTTAATATGAAAATAAATTCATACATAACAACTAGTGCAAAGAATGGAAGGAATGTTGATGCATTTAGAAAAAAATAAGCATAAAGGCAATATAAATAGAAATCTATAGAGTAAATGTCATAAGATTGAATAATTGAATGTAATATTTGAATATAGCAATTTAAGTGTAATGTAATAAGGAAATGAATTGAATAAAAAGTAATGAAATATCAAAATAACTGATAATAGATAAACAATCAGAAGTAGAGGGAGAGAACTGGAATTATTCAGTCATATTGTGTGTTTACAACATAGGTGAATTACTAGGTGATGTAATCTCATAGCAAACTTTCTTATCTGGCACTTACAATCTCTCTGCATCCACTTCCAGTATTCCTGAAGGGATTGAGTAATGTAATGGAGAATAAAAAGAATCCATTTATATCTTTAAAAATCATTCTTGAACAACAACAATATGTAGTCAGTGGGAAAATAATAATTTTCAACAAAAGTAAGAAGCAAATATAAATTTGTAAGATTAAATGCAAACTATTGTAAAAGTAACTTTTATTCAACCAATGTAATTGTTGTGTCTGCAGTTTACTATATTTCTTTTTCTTTCTTTCTTTGTTTTATGTATTTATTTTATTAGATATTTTCTTTATTTACATGTCATAAGATATTTCCTTTCCCGGTTTCCCCTCCAAAAAAAAAGAAAAAAAAAGAAATAAAAAAAAATTTAAAAACCCCGTTCCCTCCCCCTTCCCCCTGCTCAACAACCCAACCTCTCCTGCTTTCAGATGCCCCTCAACAGAAGAATGGATACAGAAAATGTGGTACACAATGGAGTACTACTCAGGTATTAGAAACAGTGAATTTATGAAATTCTTAGGGAAATGGATGGATCTGGAGAATATCATCCTGAGTCAAGTAAACCAATCACAAAAGAACACACCTGGTATGTACTCTCTGATAAGTGGATATTAGCACAGAAGCTCGGAATACCCAAAATACAATCCACAAACCACAAGAGACTCAAGAAGAAGGAATACCAAAATGTAGATATTTCTTTTTCTTTCTGAACTCTGGCTGGCTGTTTCAATTCAGCTTTCTGGCTCAAAACTCCTCTTTGATCTGACTGATTCAAACTCAGTTCTCTTGGCTTCTGACTAAATTGTCCTACCTTGCCTCCTACTAACTTGGCAATATATTCTTATCTTCTGGCTCCTTCTTATCCCCTGACTTGTTTTGTTTTCATCTGTGTCTAGTTTGTGCTCCCTGAAACCAGTCTACAAAACTGTCTTGGTAAAACTGCCATATATATATATATATATATATATATATATATATATATATATATATATACACATACCACTCCTTTCTCTTTCTTTTCCACTGCTCTTAAGTATCTGTTCTTTCTGTTTTGTTCTCCTGAGAGTTGGGCACATCCTATCTCTTACTCATTCAGTCAAATCTTTCTCTGATAAGTCACTTTGTCTACCCTTCATTTAGACATCATTTTCAAGGAGTTGCTTTCTTTTACAAACTAACTTAACTGTTTGGTATTGAAGGTTTATACTAAGGGCATGTTTATATTCCAGCCAGAGGTATTAAAGAAGTGTACCAAAGGCCTACCTGTATTCCAGCCAGTCTCTATTGTAATGCAAGGCTTTTCTGAATTCCTGCTGGACCATAATGACCAGGAGGTCTTTGGATGTGATCCCTTGCCAGAGCAGTAATGTTGCTTGTCTTAGTTATGGTTTCCATTGCTGTAAAGAGACATTATGAATAAGACAAATCTTATAAACGACAATATTTAATTGGGACTAGCTTATAGATTCTGAGGTACGGTTTGTTATAATCATGGTAAGAAGTATGGCAGTGTCTAGGAAGGCATGGTGTTGGACGAGCTAAGAGTTCTACATACTTTCCAACTGCATTCAGGAAAGGACTGTCTCCCAGGCAACTAGGAGGAGAGTCTCAAAGCCCACCTCCACAGTGACATACTTCCTCTAACAAGGCAACACCTACCTCAACATGGTCACATATCCTGATAGCACCACTCCCTGGGCCAAGTATTCAAACTACCACATTCCACTTCCTGGCCTCCATAGGCTTCTTCAAACACATGAGTGTATGGGAGCCATACCTAGCCATAATCTTTTCTGAGATTCATCCAATTGCTTAACCGTAATTCCCTATAAAATCAAAATTAAAAGCAGATCTCATACCTTCATCATCACAGGATATATATTACCATTCTAAAATGTCAAAGTAAGGAAATACTGGACCAAAGCAAGACCAAAACACAGCTGGGCAAACTCCAAAGTCTGCATGTGATGCCAAAGCACTCTTTAGAACTCTAACTCCTTTCTACTTTGTTGACTACAGCACAATCATTTCCTTTTGGTTGGTTCCACTCCTTGATAACAACTTTCCTCAGCAGGTATCTGAAGGCTCTGCAATCTTGAGTATTTGCTTGTATCCAAAGCCACTTCAATGTTGCAGCTTCTTGTTCTAAAATATCTGGGGTCCACAATGATCTTCTGGGCTCCTCCAAAGGCTTGGTTTACACCTATAACTTGGTCCTCTGTAACACTCCAGGTCTGTGGTTGACTCCACTGCACTGCTGCTGCTGTTCTTGATGGTCATCCAATGGTACTGGCATTTCCAATATGCAGGTGTCTTCTGCTGCAACTAGCCTTCTCTAATAGCCTCTCATAGACTCTCTTCATGGTGTAAGCCTCAATTCTTTGCATGACCTCTTGAATGAATCCTGGGCCATCAACTGCAGTTGAGTCTGCACCTTCATCAAAGACCTTTCCTAGCCTCTCACAGTGCTGAGCCTCAGAGGCTGTCTATGACCTTCAAAACCAGTACCAACCAATTCTTACACATTACCAAGTCTAGCTGTAGCATGAGGTACAAACTTGAATATCTCTGGAACACAGCTTCTTTGTGTTCTCAGAAAACACTTCCTAGAAGAACTCCTCTCAGTGATGCTGGTCTCTTCTTAATCACCTAATTTCTTAGCTCTAGGTTGCCAGCATCAAATATTCTAATAACCCCTTCTACTCTTGATGCTAAAGCCAGAAACACATCCTGGAGCTGTCAAGTTATGCTGCTTGCTGGAGCTGGAACATAACACCCTTTTTCTATGACATTCTTCATTGTCTAAGCTTGGCTGTCCTGGAACTTGCTCTGTAAACTGACCTTGAACTCAAGCGATCTGCATGCCTCTATTTTCTGAGTTCTGGGATTAAAGGCCTGTACCACCTGGCTGGATTACAAGTCCTCTACATCTAAATAAGCCTACTTCACATGGTTTAGGAAGTTTTTAAAGAGTTTATTGCAGAGAAATCTGGGCAAGAAGGTGGATTAGAACCTGTTTCTTTGGTGCAGTGAATAGTAAATAAAAGACAACAAAGTAGAGGACATCAACAAGCAATTACCAAGGGAGAAGAAGGATATTCTGAAAATGAAAGAGTAGCAGAATGACAATCAGGGAAAGGAGGTGGTAATGCAACACCCAGGCATGGCAGGAGTCTTTAGACAACTGGCAATCCAGGCAGCCCTGCTTATACAGGACTATCTTACTCTTAAGGCAATTACCATTTTATAAGACGAAACTATGTAAACCAGTTACAGATATGTAGGATATTATGTTTTCCATGTGAACACCTAAATAGAAGAAGCAAAAATGTTCATATTTTAAACCATGTGTTGATTTAACTTAGAACGTATAATACATTTGAAAAAAATTACTCAAATGATCAATCAGTTGACTTAAGGTGGAAAGTTTGGCAGAAATTCAAAATGAAATTTTAACAAAAGTAATAATTGCCTTGTGAAAATATTGCAAAGTGAAAAGGAATGATTTAGAGGAATGAGCTCAGATCATAAGATGTTGTCACCAGGCACAGAACTGATTATCACAAATAAAACATGGTCATGTTCCAGTTGGTATACTTAAAAATTAAGCTCTAAATATTTACTATGCTGATAACAATGAGAATAAACAAGAAAGCAATATATGTGAATAATATATGTGAAAATATTTATATATGATCAAACTACTCATTCATCAAAAATTAATATGAATAAATGCCTATAAATATCTGACATCTCTTTCACCAAAAATAACTATATGTGAATGAGTATCTAAGAAAATTAAATTAAATTATAAAAACTAAAAGATAAATATTTAGTAATATGTTTGTAACATATATGACTGACTAATTATGGCAAACTTGACAAATATTTTAAAGTAAGGAGGACAGTAAAAATTTTTATTACATAAACAGAAACATTTAAGTAATGGGAACAAAACAAATGGCTATTTCATTAATAAAAAAGTAATTTATGGTTAGGAAAAATTAAAGTAATATCATAGAAAAATAATGACCTTAGTTTCAAACATTCATTAAAGTACAGAATATTCAAACAAAGGGCTCCAGTCACTTTTGCACAAGAAGCACTGACATTGCTATTCCATTACATTATTTGTTAAAGGATAAAACACAAATTATTATGTAGAGCTAATTCATAAATTTTATTTCATTGAAAAATACATAAATTGATAGACTCAGAAATTATATTTCCAAGAAATAATTCTTTAGAGACAATAGCACCACCATACAAAGATATTTTTAAACTAAATACTTTGTTAAATTTGATCCCACCATTGTTCCAGCTGATATGTACAACCCTCCTTCACTAAAGGAAAACGAAGCGACTACAGTGATGGGGAATTTTCTATAGCACCGTTTTATACTTTGCTCAACTGATATGAAACAATTGATTCATTTGATGATAATCTCAATAGAGTTGCATGAGAAAGCCCAGAGAGAAATTAATACAAGTCTCCTCAAAGAAAAATTAGGTTTTTTTCCCCATAATTAATGTTACATTCCATATTAAGTGAACATGGAGAATATTATTGAAGATAAAGTTACTTCCTCCTTTTTTTAAAAAAGATTTATTTATTTGTGTATATGAGCACACTGTAGCTGTCCTCAGACAAACCAGAAGAGGGCATCAGATCCCATATACAGATGGTTGTGAGCCACCATGTGGTTGCTGAGAATTGAACTCAGGACCTCTGTGAAGAGCAGTCAGTGATCTTAACCACTGAGCCATCTCTCCAGGAGTTCTCCCTCCTTTTCAGTGGCCATCTTGGTCAAAAACAGAAAATGAGCTTTTTGTTGAATACAAACTTATCAATAAATAAAATATTAATTTTGAGTCAAATTCTAATCTCCCATCTTTACCACTTACTTGCTGAAAATCCCTGATCTAATCCCATGTGGTATCTCCTGTGAAGCTGGAAGAATATTTCCTTGGTTACAACTGATCTTTCATGTCTCAGAGGAGTTTTGATACCTTTAGAAACCTTGTTAGTTTATGGGTTCTACAGGGGTTTGAGACTTTTGATTTCTTTTACCTATGACATATTGAGTATTGGGAATTTCTTCAGTATCCTTCTCAGCTTTCATATTTAAAAAAAATGTGTCAGTAGAGGGCCGGGGTGGTTCAGCAGTTAAGGGCACTGGCGACTCTTCTCTTCCTAAATTTGATTACCACAACTCATGTGTCAAGTAACAATCATTGATAATTTTAATTCTAGGGGAATCTTATGCCATTTTTGGACAGTGCATACACATACATACATACAAACATATGCAAAACTAACCTGTACACATAAAATAAAAATAAATAAGCCTGAGCCAGGCAGTGGTGGCACATGCTTTTAATTCCAGCATTTGGGAGGTACAGGCAGGCAGATTTCTGAGATCGAGGCCAGCATGGTCTACAGAGTAAGTTACAGGACAGCCAAGGCTACACAGAGCAACCTTGTCTCGAAAAAACAAACAAATAAATAAATAAATAAACAAATGAACAAACAAGTAAAAGAAAAGTAAAATTTAAAAGGAAGGTTGATAGTTACTTTATTAAATTATCATAGGAAGCAAATTGTTCTATAAAATTTGTAAATTCCATACGATGAAGTAAAAGACACTTTATGTTTCAAAGGGCAAGAGAAAAAGGCAAAACCTCTCCAGTATTATTTAAAGAATTTAGTATGTGAGACCAGAATAGCTCAACCTAACCCTAGCCCTATCCTAACCTTAAGCCCAAACCCTAACCCTAACCCTAACCCTAACCCTAACCCTAACCCTAACCCTAACCCTAACCCCTAAGCCTAAACCCTAACCCTAACCCTAATCCTAGCCCTATTCCTAACCCTAGGATGTCTTATTTAATGTACTATATTGAAGAGAAAGCAACAATGGATACAAATAACTGTTGGGCTGCACAGCCATCAGGAAAAGCCATTGATTGTGGGATTATACTGTACTGCCCATTCCTCCAGTGCATGTGCAGACAGTGATCGTAGTGGAAAGAACCTGGCCTGCTGAAATGTACAATCTTCTAGTGCATCTGACCTTTTGAACCAATTCAGAAATCCACAAAGTACATGATATTGTTATCTAATATAACAATACTCTTAAACTCTGTATAAGCAAAAGGACTTGTGTGATAATCTCTGAGGTATCTCACCTAAAAGTTTGAGCTGTTCACAATGCCTTATAAAATGATTACTAATTTTTCAAGGGCTGCTAGTGAAAAGAGATTATTCCTACCCAGTCTGGGCTTGAATTGTGCCTTTTAAAGGTTATTGATATTGCATATATTCCTTGCTATTTGTGCATATCTTTCTATCTAAAACATTTAAGTATGCCCACTGCTTAGTAGCACTGGTTTAAATTATCTTCTTAATAATTAACAAAATATCTTAATATTATCACCTGAAATAAATCCTTTATGAAATGACCTACTATAATTGCAATCATTAATTTTATCTGCTAGGTAAGAGAGTGCCAGATATTAGAGTCAGCGCACAGCAGTGTATTGTGGTGAGCACATCTACCTAAGCATTGCCAAGTTAGGTCAGCAATGGAAACAGGTGCCAGGTGTACTCAGAAGACTGGATTTGCCAGTTTAGAAGGCAGATACTTTTTTTCTCATTCAAAGCTATATTGTAACGATTCAAAGGGGAAAATGTAACAGTGGCAAAGGATTACAGAGGCAAACAGATCAGAAGGTGACCTTGGATTTTTGTTTATGGCAAAGAGAGAAGATCTTAATGTGGCCTCTGAAAAAATATAATATCTTAACATCTGTTGGGAGACTCCTTGGAAGAATATATTGATTTCTTCATGTCTTCTAATGAACCTATGCACTTAGAAACTACAACTGAAATGTTTCTCTCCAAAGGAAAGACGGGCACAAAAGTGGTGCAGAGACTTAAGGAAGGGCCATCCATCCCGGGACTGGTCCGCCTGGGGATCCATCCTGTCTGCAGACACCAAACCCAGACACAGTTTCTGTTGCCAAGATGGGTTTATTGACAGGAACCTGTTATGACTGTTCCCGGGAAGTTCTGCCAGTATCTGACAAATACATATGTGGATGCTCATAGCCAACCATCAGACTGAGTTTAGTGGACTGGAGGAGTTGAGTGGGAGTGGAGCGGGTTGGCTAGTCCGACAACCTAGGACTCCCAGGGACTAGACTGTGAACCAAGGAGTGTACTGGGAGGGATCCATGGCTCCAGATACATATGTAGCAGAGGATGGCCTCCACTGACATCAATAGGAGGGGAGGCCCTTCACCCTGTTGAGGTTTGATGTCTGAGCTTAGGGGGTTGTAGGAGCCCTGGGGAGGGAGTGGGTAGGTGGGTGGAAAAGTACCCTCATAGAGGCAAAGGGGAAAGGGGAGAGGACAGATGGAATGGGGGCAGGTTGTGGAGGGATAACCAGGAAGGGGGATATAATTTGAGAAGTAAATGAATGGAATGATTAACACAGTAATAATAATAATGAATTTTTTAAAAAAACCCTAAAACTGAAATATTTACGTTTGTGAGAGACTTAAAAACTATAGACAAAAGGTGAAGATAAGTCTGAAATTGTTTTGTGTTAACAGAGCAGAGGAATTGTGAATACAGCCAGTCTTGTAGTAATGGAAAAAGAAATGAAGGTTTTTAATGCTAACTTATTTTCATGAGTAACAGAGAGTCACACATAACCTATAGGCATGAGAAAGAGCCCCAGAGGTATTTATATGAAATTATATGCTATTTCTGCTGATAAATGCCAATCCATTTGAGAAGAGATCTTGTAGGCCCTGAAGGGTTAATACTCCTCCCAAAGTAACTAACAGCTAGTGAGTCTGATACAGGGGGGAATAGAGCTCAATTTCTAATATGATTCAGTCTAAAGATAATTAGAAGGCTTAGTTCCATCCCTAAAACCTTTCCAGAACTCATGTGAATTTGCTGGAGTGCTAATGGATTTGCCTCATCATAATTCCAGTTTGAACTTTCTTTTGCTAAGTTATTTTGTATTCATCAAAGATGAATTAGTGCAACAATGTAGTGCTTAATTTCCCTTTGTCTCAAGAAGATCATGTGACTTCTGATGTTTGTCAGTGATTGCTTTCATACTTAGTCACACTGGGTTCAGTCCCCACAGGCTGTACTGAAGAGCAGCTAAGAACTAATGGACATAAGAAGGGGAAAAGGATGAAAGGGACTTTAAAGAAAATCCAGTCAAAGAGTGAGGGATTAATTACTTTGTCATAGACAGATGAAAGATAAACAACTGAATGAAAGCCTTGTCCTGTTTGGTTTAGTAAAATGTTAGCATGGGAAGTCCTTTCAGTTTGATTGGATCATTCTCTGTGCTTTTCAAAGTGGAGATTCTGAAATGACCATTGCAGAGCAGTAGTAAAATATAACATTGTAAACCAAATTTATTAAGTAACTTTTCCTTCCCTTTCCTATTGATTTTTACTTAGTCATATCATTTTACTTAACCATATCTCTGTTTCCTAGTAGCTAGTATCTAATTCCATTTGGTCTCATCCACTGTCACACACACACACATACACACACACACACACACACACACACACACACACATACACACACACACACATACACACTAGGGTCAGGGATGACAGGGGGAGATGAGGAGAGGGATAGGGAGAGAGAAACAGAGACAGAGGCACACAAAGATATAGAAACATAGAGGAAAAATGAGGGAAGGGAAGAGAGACATAGGAGGGAGGGAAGATAGATAGAGAGAGAGAGAGAGAGAGAGAGAGAGAGAAAGAGAGAGAGAGATGAGTAGTCTTGAGGAAGACCTTTTTTGTGCAGAGCCTATTTTTCTATTACTAGAATGAACAAAATAATGTAGGTTACCTTCCCTATTGGCCACGATTATTTTGGTGCTAAATGTGATATAAAGCACATGAAAATATCTATAATGTCTCTAGATAATCATTTTTAAGGCAGTCCACATATTTTTGTTTCCATGAATGTAGAATATCCATGGCTGCAGAATATCAACTCTTTACAGCACACAAAATTAAACTTTTTTGTGAGTTCACACCAAATCTCAAGGTATTAAATAACTTCATCAACCATGAACTTTGATTTGGCATATCGGTTAGCAGAGAGCTCATACATCAGTGGCAATTTCAATAAATAAAATGCTTGTAGTTTTTTCATTTACAGTGAGCTTCCTTTTTCCATTGCACCTCTCATTAATGTGTGGTAGCTTTTCCTGTCACTAATCCTTAATTGATTTGTCCTCAACATGCTGAAGGCTGCAAAGGAGTTATTTACCCTACTAAATTCTTAACGTTAGAAGGGTGAGGTGGTTATGCCCGGTTCTGAACATGAGAATTAGGAACAATGTGAAGGAGCTCAGTTTCCTCTTGAGAGCTACAGAAGACTGCTTTAAGGAGACAGTACAGTGTTCCACTACTCCAATCTCCTCTCCTTCTCCTGTTTCTGGGGAGTACCAAGGCCTCTTCTCTTTCCTTAAGATCACTCTCAGGATTCTCCTAGCAGACTCTCCAAGTCCCTTGTCCCTCTGAGAAGTCCATTTCTTTCCTTTCACTGAGAGATTTCAAGGAGCTTTCAACCCCTTCTCATATGAGTTGCATCTACCTCCTGCCAGTTCTGCTTTGAGTTTTCAGTTTCTGCCCCATTCTCGCACCATGGGTCTTCTTCCATTTTGTTTGTATTTATTAGAGAAGTAGAGAATTTCCAACTTAGTGGAAGAAGGGAAAAGATAAGAGGAAGAGTTTAAAAAAACAAACAAATAAACATATCTTGTTTTATCATGATGCATACTCAGAGTACTGAAATGAAAATGCTCTGTATAGAAAAGAAACAAAAACGGGCCTCAGGAAAATAAGGTTTGTAGCATGGAAGACTCAGTAGTGATATAAACCCATCTCTCTTATTCACCTACTGGAATCTGAAACCTAAACTTACACATAAAACCTATTTGAAATGTTATCTCTATCTTTCTCTCTCCTTCTTTTTCTCTTCTTCTTCCTCTTCCTCTTCCTCTTCTTCTTCTTTTTCTTCTTCTTCTTCCTCTTCCTCCTCTTCCTCTTCCTCTTCCTCTTCTTCTTCTTCTTCTCCTTCTCCTTCTCCTTCTCCTTCTCCTTCTCCTTCTCCTTCTCCTTCTCCTTCTTCTTCTTTCTTCTTCTTCTTCTTCTTCTTCTTCTTCTTCTTCTTCTTCCTATTATTATTATTATTATTATTATTATTATTATTATTATTATTAAGTTTACAATCCAGCCTTTGACCCACTCCTGGTCCCTCCTCCCACAGTTCCTCATCTCCTTTCTCTTCTCCCTGTCTCCGAGAGGATGCTTCCCCACCCTCACGTCTCCCTGCCTCCATGAGGCATCAAGTCTCTTGAGGGTTAGTCACATCTTCTCACACTGAGGCCAGACCAAGCAGCCCTCTGAGATGTATGTGTTGGTGACCTCTGTTCAGCTTGTGCATACTGTCTGGTTGGTGGTTCAGTGTCAGGAATCTGGGTTAGTTGAGACTGCTCCTCTTCCTATGGGGTCGCCCTCCTCTTCTTCTTCCATCTTTCTCCTAATTCAACCAAAGGAGTCTCCATCTTCAGTCCTGTGGTTGGGTGTTAATATCTATCTGCATCTGACTCAGCCACCTGCTGGTGGGCTTCTCAGAGGATAAGTTCCTATCCTGTAATCAGACCATAGCAATTTTCTGAGGAATTGCCAGATTAATTTCCAGAGTCATTGTACCAGTTTGCAATTCCACCAGTAATGGAGAAATGTTACCCTTTTTCTATATCCTCACCAGCATGTACTGTCATCTGAGTTTTGATCTTTGTCATTCTGATTGGTGTAAAGTGCAATCTCAAGGTTGTTTTGATTTGCATTTCCCTGATGACTAAGGAATTTGAACATTTCTTTGTTTTAACTATTGAAATATGTCTATTATTTTATTGACATAAACTCTATCCATAGAATATGAATTTAATACCATATCTTAAACTTTTCATTATGCACAATGATAGCATAAAATTCTATGTTGCATTTATTAAATATGTCATCCACATTTCTCCATTTGCTTAAAATACTTACATATGTTTTTCCAACATTATTAATATTAGTTTCACAATGGTAATTGTCCAGATTGAGAATTAAATACTATCTGTATACTATTTATAAAGTAAAAGCATCTAGTCATTTTGTTATATATATATA
>NW_022196904.1:150905001-150915313 GCF_008632895.1 Mastomys coucha
TATACATATATATGCATATATATGTATATATATATGTATATACACATACATATATACATGCAAAAATTAGTGCCTTTATAAGCCTGCATAGGAAAAGTCAGTAATTACTGATTAAATATACAGCAATCTGTTTTCCATAATCTACGAACTATGAGAAATTTTGTAAATGTAGGAATATGAGAATCATCACACTATGCATACAATGATATGTTGACCTATAGAGAAATTTTAATCCAGTAACTCCTGTTAGACTACAGACATGCTCTTTGTACATACCTTTAATTCTAAACAATGACTTCTAATTGAGGAACAGAAAAATTGATGAATCACAGGAAGTTTTGATAGGATTGGTTGGGTATGCTCAACTAGATGCTTTTAAATGGAATGCATTTCTTTAAGTATTTCTCTGTCATTCGAGATTCCTCTATTGAGAATTCTCTGTACCCCACTTTTAAATTGGAGTATTTGGTTTGTTGGAGTCTAACTTCTTGAGTTATTAATGTATTTTGAAGGGTACACCAGTGATCCAGGTCTTAAGGCTGGAAGACACAAGCTCCTGATCAAGATCTTGACATGGAGATCTTGAGACATAGTGTCTATGAAAAGATTAGTCCCAGGCAAGGTAGTATACACCTTTAATCCCAGGAAAATGAAGGAAGCAGATCTCTGAGATCAAGGTCATCCTTGGACAAAGCAAGTTCCAGATCCAGGCTTGATGGTACACAATTTAATCTGGGCCACACCTTCTGCTGGAGACCTACATAAGGACATTGGAAGAAGGAAGGATCACTCTTTGCCTACTTCTACTTGCCAGCACATCTATGGAACCTACTTCTTCAGGATCCCAGTTTATACATAAAACAATGTGAAACAACTAGCTTCTTGGAACTGAGCAACTACTCAGTTTTTGGTCATCCCATTCACAGCTGTCCATTGTTGGGTTAATTGAACTACAGACTGTAAGTAATTATAACAAATTCCCTTAATAGAGAGATATTCCATAAGTTCTGTGACTCTAGAGAACCCTGACTAATACAGAGGACAATATGGAAAAAGCTATGAAACAAAGTAGTATTTTTCTAATAAGTTGGTAGGATATGGATTGTTCATTGCTTCTTTCTACAATCTTGTTGACTGCTAGGTGTTGTGTTGTCTTTTGAAGAACATTTTAAAATGTCATTCATGAGAATCAAAGATTAATGACTAATCTGCCAATCTCTAAAACATGACCCTACAAATGCTAGCAACCATGAGGAAGAAAGCAGGAAGCAATCAAATAAACAAATTAGATTGCAGATTGGAATATCTACAGAGGTACTAAATAATCTGTTGAGATCAATGTTCATACACTTTTGAAATAGATGGCATTCTGGGTCATAATTATGATTTCTATTGCTGTGAAAAGACATAATGACCATAGCAACTCTTACAAAGAAAACCATTTAATTGGGAATGGCTTACAATTTAGAGGTTTAGTCCACCGTCATGGCCAGAAACATGGAGATATGCTGTTAGACATAGTGCTGGAGAAGTAACTGAGAGTCCTGTATCTTGAGCCACAGATAATAGAAGAAGACTATGAACCACACTGCATGTAGCTTAAGCATATAAGTTTGCTCCCACAATCACATACTTCCTCCAACAAGACTACACCTATTCAAACATGGCATACCATGTAGTGCTGTTCTCTTTGGGCCAAGCATTCAAACATATGAGTCTCTGTGGGGTGGTACCTTTTCAGACCATCGCTTTTTGCAATCTGCACCCCATATACTTGTTGTCATAAGTGTAAAATGCATTTAGTCCAACTTCAAAAGTCTCCTAGTCTATCTCATTCTCAACAATGTTTAGAAGTCCAAATTTCAAAGTCTCTAAGTTTCATGCAATCTCTTAACTCTAATCTCCTATAAAATCAAAATTAAAAATATAGATCATATACTTTGAACATATAAGACACAAGATATATATTATCATTCCCAAAATGTAGGAAAGGGAACATAGTGAAAAAACAATGGACCAAAGCAAGACTGAAACCAGCTGGGCAAGCTACAAACACTGCAATTCCATGTTTGAAGTCAAAGTGATCTTCAGAGCTCTAACTACTTTTATCATTGTTGACCACAATGCACTTCTTTCTCTTAAGACATATCAATTCCCTATTAGCAGCTTTACTAATCTTGGGTATCCCAAGATTCTTATATCTGCAAACTTTTGGAGTCTACAAGCAATCCAAGGTTCAACCTCTCAGCCTCACACAATGGCTTCTTTGGGCCTACACACAGGGACACTTGCCCACCCCAACTACACACTTGGACCCAGCTTCTTCCCTTAGTTGTAGAGGGAGACTCCATAACGCCTTTCTTCTATCCTTGACTGTAATGCTAGAATCATGTGGCTGAAGTTGCCAAGTTCTGCTGCTTGCTAAGGCTGGAACATGACCCCCTAGTTCAATTATATCATCACCAGCTTTCTGTTTTTAATGATTTCCTTTACTCCCTAAGATCAGTTGTCCTGGGAATTGCTCTGGTCTTGGACTAAGAGATTTGCCAGCCTTTGCTTTTTAAGTATTGACATTAAAGGCATGCATCACCATGACTGGACCTAAGTTGTTCTTTAATTCCATTTCACATATTGGAAGCTTAGCTTGGTGGAGTTCTTGCCCAGAGATCACTACTGTTTTTATCCCATTTCTTAATCTGTTTAATTTACTTGAACATGGAGACTCAGCTGCATTCTACTTCCTGGTTCCCCATTTCTCCTCAGTCCATCATACATTTTGTATTTTTACTTGCTCATCTTCCTCTTTTTCATTATAAATCTACAAAACAGTGAAGACTAATAACCATATGAAAGAGTCAATTCTAGGCTGTTCTGAGATTTCCTCTGCTAATGGAATTAATCCAAAACTCTTTAATTTAGCCTCAGTCAAATTTTACAGACAAGGACAAAAGCCACAATTTTTGCCAAAATATTACAAGAACAGGTTACACACCAACATACTTCTCTGAAAACTCTTGAGCTAGACCACAACAGTTCAAATCACCCTCAGCATTGCTGTCTTCAATGTTCCTAATTACATGGCCTATTAATCCAACCTTAAAGCATTTAACTGCTTCTCTAATCCACATTCTCAATGTATATATTCCTCCAAACAAAAGCACCACATTTGGGGTGTTTGTTTCCATTCTGAAAGATAGTCTTCTTTTATTCATTTATAGACATTTTTCACTAAGAATTGGACAGTCTAGTTAACCTTTCCATGTATAATTGTTTGAAAATAAATTTAGTGTGCGGTTAGATAAAAATTCAATAAAATAAACCAAAAAAATAATTAATAAAAAACTAATTATCAATAATACTAAATTTATAACAAAAGTAAATAGTTTTTTTGTTTTCCTTCATTATGTACAGAAATTTTTCTTGCTAATTTTTACATTGAGGAAAGGAAACTCCTTCAAAGAATATGATAGACATAGGAAAGAAAATAATGAACAGAGATGGTAAATTATTAAATTGAATTACCCAGAGGAAATTCGTGAAAATATCAGACAGACCAAAACAAAACTGAGACAAAACAAAATAAATAAAGGTTTCATAACCTGATTTTGGCCTATTCTTTACTTTTTTCTTCTAATATTTTTAAATGGCAGTTTACAACTCTAAATAGTCATATTGGGTTGGACTGAATAAAGTCTGAGTGTTTTTTATAGTCTGAAGAAAATGTATGATTGACATATTTTCAGCTTGGAAAGTGAATTTTTCAGGTATACAGACAGCCAGAGTAAAAGAATAAATATCATGTAACTAAAATAATTAATGTAAGTAGCACATAGACAGACAGATATAGCCAAGATCATCTAACTGCATACACAAAAGATCAAGTAGAAATTTACTAAAGAAGCCCACTTAGGTCAGCCAGCTAGAGTTCCAACAGAAACAATACTGAATATATCAGTGTGTTCCTTCTGAAGAAATTTCCAGCTACAAATAAGCTGCAGCAGATAGACATAATATAATCAAATCAATATATACAATAACCAAGAAAGTTGAAACAGTCAGTTAATTCTTGATTAGGCATTTAATACATGCCCAAGGTTCCCATGACTGAACTGTTCCTACTCTAGGTGATTTTATATTATCAGGTCTACAGGAGTTATCAATACTGGAAATACTTTTCTTTCTAATCATTTTCAAGTGCATAAAGTTTCACTCTGCAAACCTTCATGAGCATTTGTCTTGTGTTTCTTTTTTCAGGGTTTAGCGCCCAAACCTTTTTGTAAAAGGTGCATTAATCCATTTACATTTAGTTTAATATATTATCTTGGTTATTCTTTCTATAATAATACTTTGTCTTTCTACTTTTTTATCCTAGCAACTAGGTTGGTTAATGAGTTTGTAACTAGAAATTTTTGTCTCTGTATTTCATCTTCAATTTGGATTTTTCCTAATATAAACTGTGTGTTTATTATTTTTTCAGTTATTATGTTCTAGGGTTTTTTTTCAATTATTTTTTGCTTATAGCAGATACATTAGTGATAGAGCTCTGATTTATGCCTTCTTGTATATGTTTTTTCTCTTTTCTGAGTACTTCTTAGTAATTGTTCTTTTTTTTTTTAGGATGCACTATCACAACAAAATGCTATAACATCCCTACATTGGATTAGTTTTCTTTGTTCTTTGCCAGGAATTGTGAAATATTTACTGCAAATTTTCAGATATATGACAACTCAAGGCTGTATGTTCTCTCTTCTGATACCTGGGTAATTTTAATATCTTTTAGTGTACCTGTGAGGACTAATTTTGCTGCTGTTTTAAGTTGTTCCTGTATTGAGATTTTATTGAACGTTATTTTAAGCTATCAAATTGAAGGAATAAAAAGACTGCTACCCAGTTCTTTCTTCATCTTGTTTATATGTGAATAAACCCACTTTGTACTGAGTCTCAGGAAGATCCAGGATTTCCACAGGACATGGTGATGTGCTTTTATGCAGCTGTCTTTGCCACAGGAGTACTTATGCTATACAATAAGAAATCTCTGGGAGAGCTCACAATTCAATCAGTTTGCTGCCACTGTCTGTCTTTATCAGCATCCTGCCATTCTCAGTGCCCCACTTTCCTCTGTTGTTCTCTCCACCCTGTGGTCTTAATCATTCTGTCCTCCTGGTTTCTATTGACCTCAAAATGGACTTCTGGGTTTTATCTATGTTTTGCTGCTGTACATTACAAAATAGATAAACAGGAATATTATGCTGTTAAAAAAGACCAAAACAATGGGCATTACTCTGTAAAATTCTGTTTGCAGAAAATGTCCAGAAAAGGTAAGTCTACTGATTTAGTATTAGTAACTCCCATACACTATAGTTGCTGGCAGAATTTGAGGAAAAAAGACATAAGAAATCTACCTAGAGTGAAGCAAATGTTTAAATGTATGTAGTAATGGTTGTATGATATTTCTGGACATTTCACTGAAAATATTAAACACTATTATTAAACTTAATCAGTATGTGACATGTACACTATACAGCAAATAGCTACTTATAGAAAAGAGGTGTCATGGGCCTGTAATACCAGCTGCTCAAGAATTAAAGGAAGAAATGTCAAAAGTGCAAAGCCTAGTTGGGCAACGAAATGATCTCAAGGCTACTCTATACTAAAACTAAAAACTAAAAAATGGCCTGAGGGATACTGCTTGCCCTCCTGAACTTTCTCTCTCTCTTTTTTTTCTAACTTAGAATACAGAGGAAAGGGTTGGAGCTTTAGTACTTTCAGAGGACCAACAAGGAAACAAACTCCATGTAATAATATACAGCAGGAAAGAAAGGCAGCATGGAATCCCTTGTCAATATGCTGAAACCCATAGGATTCTGTCTAGGATCCTCCCTTGTGAACATCTGGACATTTTTTAAGTGCAATAAAACAAGTAAACATATTGTGTCAATGTATATGATTCTCCTAAAGAGGGAGCAGTATTTCATCACGGATGCACTACTGTTTGCTTACTCATCCGTTCAAGAAATTCTGATTTGTTCTTATTGAGAGATTATGAATGAACATATCAAAAATATAGGTTTTTATCCTAATATAAATTTAATTTCTCTTGAAATGGAGTATGATAATTTGAATAATAATTACCTCCATAAGGATATAATATTTTATCGCTTATTCATCAACAAGTGAAGCTGCTTGGGAAAGATTAAGATTAAGAGGTACGGCCTCGGTGGAGGAGGTTTGCATTTTGGAGAAGGTATGACAAAAGATATGGGCTTTGCTGTTTCAAAAGTCCGTGCCATTCTAGTGTGCCTCTCTCTCGGCATGGAGCCCAGATTAGGAAGTAAAACTCTCAATGGTGGCTCTTGTGCCATGTCTCCTTCCTGCTATGAATAACGATCATGGACTAACCCTCTAAAATTATAAGCAAGGCCTCAACTTAATGATTTCATTTATGAGAGTTTCTTGGTCATAACGTCTCATCACTGCAATAGGACAACAACTCAGATATAAACTTGTCAGGATATTGGTATGTGGTTCTCTCTGTTGAAAATTGGCCAATTGTTTCCCAAACAGGCTGCTTTACCTTTCGTCCTTCACAAATTTTGTCCTACATTCTTCCCACAACTTGGTACTTTGGATATTAATAGATATTCTTAGCTTTGGAATAGAACTTCGTTGTAGCATTCATTTCTAATTTTCTAATCATGAAAATGTTGACCGCCACTTCCATTCTTTTGATAAAAATAAATTAATCTGCTATATGTAGAGTAAAATTCAGAATGTTGAACAATGCCAGTACAGATGGTACACCTGCCAGAAAGGATAGATGTGGAACTCAGTAGCCATAGCAAACACTAGTTTTAAGCAACAATTTGAACATATTGAACTCATCAATATTAATCCAGGTTATATGATTTCACTTAGATACAGATATAATTATGGCATGATTCCTAGATGTGGTCTTCAAGGTGGACAATGCAAGACACAGATCTGTGATGTGCGGATGTGGACCTAAACCCCTACACATCTATAATTTGAGTGTTCATTACACAATGTTTATTTATAACTAACATGTGACTTTTCAGAATTATTTTGGGGAAGCTGTTAGAGTAAGCTTAAACATTTTGGTTTTTTGATGTTTCAGCAAATATTGGTGAGAGAAGTTTAAATCTATGCCAATCTTACTACAAAATTTTACCTTACTAGTAGATAGAGTAATGTGTATTATCTTTTCTATAACTTTTCAAATCACATTTTTCTTACGTGTTTTAAAAAGGTGTTTATTGAAAATTCACTGCTGCAAACTGAATGGCATAGAGACTGATACAACTTCGGTAGCTAGAAACAAAGGAAGGACAGATACACATACACAAAAAATGGGATCAAGTGGGCTAAAATCTCTGATGGAGATACTCTAGCAAAGAAGAAACTCAAGAGCATTTTTATTATATATCTGAATAGAGGAAGTATTTTATAGAAAATCAGAAGACAAAAGTAAACTCTTAGATGACTTATAAAACAGTTAAATGACATAAATAAATAATAAAGTGGATATTAGCCCAAAAACTCAGAATACCCACAATACAACCCACAAGCCATATGAAGCTTAAGAAGAAAGACCAAAGTATCAATGTTTCAATCCTACATAGAAGGGCGAACAAAATAATCACAGGAGATGTGTCAGGAGCCACAATGGGACAAGCTAATAACTAGCAGGTGATCATCCTGAAATGGCCTGCTTTGGATTACTATATAATCTGTGACAGGTGCACCCTTATTAAGTAAGGCTGTAAGGGACTAATTTTAGGAAAGATTCCTGCTATTAATTTGCTTTTCCTGTTATTATTATACATATGTTAATAATCACAAAGTAATAGCACACCTCTTTGGAGCAGATCTCTGCAGATCCATGAAGTTGTACTGTCTTATAGTGATGCTATAAGATAGATAAATAGATGACCTAAGACTTTATGATGATCCTATAAGAATTTCTGAAATTACATCAGTGATTATTAAGCTCATTTATAGTGGGGCTGGTATTATGTCCTTTTCTGATAGTCAAAACTGCGATGAGAACTCTGCCTGTCTTCCAAGTCACTAGTTAATTGCTCTTAGATAGTAACAAGACTTTCTCCTACTCAGAGGACATTCCAAGAGGTTGTAAAACAATTAACCAAAGGTCATAAAAAGGAGACTAATGGTTTATTATAGGTGCTAGGACAGAAGATCAAATATTGACTGGGTTTATCTATACAAAACTTTACTTAATTTAGTTATGGGTTTAAACCTTTGGTGAACCTCTGGAGCTGAGCCAGGTGATGGATATTTAGCTAAACAATTACTCCTAATGGATATGCATGTAAACATTCTCTGTTGTAAACTTCTATTTCAATTTCTGATTTGATTTTCTGTGTGAACTTTTGATGAACGTTTTATGTATTCTGAAAGATGTTTAAGGGCTGAGGATAAAGAGTCAGAACTGAGGACTGAGGTGAGAGGAATGAGGAATGTAGGTGAGAAGAACAAAGCTGAGAGAGGAACTGAGCTGAGGAGAAGTTTTTAGATAGAACGCTTTTTAGATTAGAAGGAGAATGCAGAGTGGAATAACTTAGAAGCCATAGGTAACACTAAATACTAAGAGAGCAATGTGCAGAATGAAGAGGGAAAGAGGAAAAAAGAAGATGCTGCAGAGAGTAGAAGGAGCAAGCAGGCTGCTCTTATTAAAGGTAGGTTTAGTCTTATTAAAAGAAACAAAGCTTTTTTCTTACAAACATTGGTTTAATACATTTAGCATTAAAAGTGTAGAAGCCTTTTCCTTCTCTATGTAATAAAGATTGTAGCTCCATTTTTCATCCAGAATGAGTGAGTTCTTCCTCCACACAGGTGCTCGGTCTTTTGCTTCATATACATATGTATATGTTGTGTGTATAAGTATGTAATTGTGAGAATGTATGCATATGTCTGAGTAAGTATGCAATTGTAAGAATACATGCAAGCTGGGCCCAACTGGGTAGGAATGGAAATGTATAAATGAAAAAATGAGCATGAATGAATCTGTAAATGAATTTATATAAGATTATGCATCTTGGCTTATGTAGAAGTTTTTCCTTCTTTGAGTTATTCTCTTCTCCTGGTTCAATAGAAGATTATTGCTCCAAACTTCCCCCTAGCCAGACAAGCAAGAGGCATCTGACAATAGGGAAAGGCTCTAGCAATCAATCCTTTACTTAATCTCCTGCTGTTTTAGGATGAGGTGCTAAGTGCCAAAAACTCCAGGTTTTGGCCTCAGAGGATCATGGTAGGCAGGTCAGCTACAATAGCATAGTAACAGACTTAGATAAGTAAACTTTTTATTATACAGCAACCCTAAATTTCTCTTAAGACAAAGTCTTACCCCAGAATCATAAGACAGAGTCTTAACCTGAAATCATAGGTCAAAGTCTTACTCCGGCCTACGCTCTTCCCTCTCTGTTGCCTCAAGAAGAACCAATAGTGGTGGTGCACACCTTTAATCCCAGCACTGGGGAGGCAGAGACAGGTGGATTTCTGAGTTCGAGGCTAGTCTGGTTTACAGAGTGAGTTCCAGGACAGCCAGGGCTATACAGAGAAACTTTGTTTTGAAAAACAAACAAACAAAAAACTGACAAGAAAGAAGAAACATGCTACAATGGGGCTGGCCCCATGGCAGAGATGGAGGGAGGGACCTGGAAGGGAGAGAATAGGAGAAATGAAAAAGTGTTGGGCAGGTTCAAGTATTGGGATGGGACAGGAGAGAAGTACAGAGGGTCAGGAAATTGAATAGAAATATGTAGCATTGGGGGATAGGGAACAGTGGTAGTCACTAACAAGTCCCAGACACCAGAGAAGCAAGAGGCTCCAAGGACCCAACAAGGATGACATTAGCTGAAATAATCAACAAAGGGGAGATAGAACCTGTAGAGACAACCTCCAGTAGCTAGGCATGGCACCCAGTTGAGGGATGGGACCACCCACTCATCTCACAATTTTTAACCCAGAATTATTTCTGTCTAAAGGAAAGGCATGAACAAAAATTGGAGCAGAGAAAAAGGAAAGTCCATCCAGAGACGTTCTAAATTTTCTATAGTTTCTCTTGCTGTTGGCTTCTAATTTTGTGACATTGTTGTCAAAGTGCACAGTTTAGATTTTAATAATATTTTATTAATTCATAAAGAACTTCATATGACATATTTTAATGGTTTTTACCTGTTTAGCCTGATTTCTCCAAGGTCCTTTCTACTCCTTCCCAACTTTTTCTCTGAAAAAGAGAGAGAGAGAGAGAGAGAGAGAGAGAGAGAGAGAG
>NW_022196904.1:150915323-150923613 GCF_008632895.1 Mastomys coucha
AGAGAGAGAGAGGAGGGGTGGAGAAACAGATCCAATAAAGACTCGGGTGTTGATGTTTCCCTGGAGAGAATCTATAGGGGAATTTTAATCAAGAAATATGGCTTCTCTGATCACATTCAAATGCCTTCTTGTGTGATCTGTCTGGAATGCAGCCACATCCTTAAGTATGTACTTTAATCTCTCTGGCTGGAATCCCTTAGTCTAATCCCTTTGATCTCAAGCAATGATGTCTAATTTAAGAGCAGACAAAGTATTGGAACAACTAACAATTTTATAGAGTGATAAAGAGAACAACACAGGAAAGAGAAGCTATTTAAGAGCAGAGCAGGGAGTTAGGAGTGAGTCAGTTGGGACTCAGTGCTGTGAGTGCAATATAGAGCCATTGAGTGAATGCCAGCAGAGGCCAGAGAATAAGGAGAAGCCAGAAGGTTAGCCAAATTGCCAGAGTTAGTTTGAGGCCAAGTGGAGGAGTTCAATCAGAACCTGAGAGAAGTCAGAGTGTATCAGTCAACTTGGAGAGGAGTTTGAGTCAGAATATCTGAGTTGGACCAGCCAGCTAGAGTTCAGAAAAAGCTAGAAAGGGTGAATTTATTCAGGAGTAATCTCGAAGATGACAGTTACATCTAGGGAATAAAAGTTAATTTTCAGTGTCAGCCTACCATAAGTCAAGTAATTATTTTAATTTTCACTGGATAGAATTGATTCGTGTCCTATTATGTGATCTGTTTTATAGAAGGTTCAGCAGGCTGATTTTTATTCCATAATGTCATGTTGAATGTTTTGTAGTCTGCTAAATTTTTACTTGGTCTATGATGTCATAGTTCTTTATGTACACAGTTTTTCATGTTTTGTCAGAACTACCTGTTTATTGGTGAGAGAATGGTTTTGAAGTAGGCTACTATTATTGTTATAGGGTTATCTATGTTTTTATATCTAGTATTATTTGTGTATACATGTACTTGGTGGGTGTATGTAAAAAATTGCCAGACTATTAGGTTTATCTGTATGAAGTGACCTTTCATCTCTCTTCTAATTTAATTTGAAATGTTTTTCTTGGTCAAATATGTGGAGCAGTGACACTTTTATTTTTTAGCTTCATTTTCTGAGAATATCTTAATCCTACTTTGATCCTATGGATCAAATATGTCTTGATATGATACAAATTTTGAAGGAAATAAATACATGAATCCTGATTTTGAATATTATCTTCTAGTCTATAACTTTGATTGGGTAATTGAGAGCATTAATATTTGAAATTATTCTTGAAAGTTATCTACTAAATCCTTTATGTTTCAAAATTTATCTAGTATTAGGTGGTTTCTCATTTTAGATTTATTAAATTATGCTGTAACTCATTTTGCTGGTGGGCTCATGGATGTGTTCATATGTCTCTTTTGTTTGAAAGCGTTATTCATCCAGAAACCTCTATGTACATGGGCTCAGTGTTATGAATTTCTTTTGCTTTTCCTTTTATTTTTAATTGTTTTTTATTATTAATCATTGGATTGTTTTATCTTCAGTTACAATTGATACTTTTGTTGGGTATAATAATGTAGGGTAGAATTATCTTTCAGAGCTTGAGATATGCCATTCCAACTCTACTACTGTTATTCTAAACAACCTTTCTTTACATGTGACTTGGTGTTTTTTTACTTGTATCATTTCTTGTTCTGTATATTTTATTTTGATTGTAATATGACACAGGATGATTTTTCTCTGTTGTCTCCCTCCTGATGGATATTTCTTTACCTAGATGTGGGAAAATTTCTCCTATTCTATGGAAGTGTTTTCTAAGTCTTTATCTTGTAATTTATCTTATTTTGTGTCTATAATATGTATATTTTGAATTTAATAATGTCCTATTAGTCTCAGGTATTCAATTTATACATTGTTTACTTATCATAATCTTTGACTAAATCTTCTAATTCCTCTTTCATATTTTTTTTTTTTTGAGACAGGGTTTCTCTGTATAGCCCTGGCTGTCCTGGAACTCACTCTGTAGACCAGGCTGGCCTCGAACTCAGAAATCCACCTGCCTCTGCCTCCCAAGTGCTGGGATTAAAGGCGTGCGCCACCACTGCCCTGCTCTCTTTCATATTTTTAAGGCCTGATTTTGTTCTTCTCTTAATTCATTCTTTCTGTTAGTATTGAATTTCTTTTAATTTTATTGAATTTTTCATTTTTAGTATTTCAATTTGTTTTTAAGTATTTTTCTCTATTAAAATCTACTTCTACCTCTAATATTTATTAAATTTTATTAATCATTTTGTTTACATTTAAAATGATATATCTCTTCCCAGTTTTCCTTCCACAACATCCCTATCCCATCTCCCCTCCCCATAGTCTATATGAGGGTGCTCCTTCACCCACTCTTCTACCCTCCTCACCACTCTAGCATTCACCTATGCTAGAGGCATCAAGCCTCCACAGGATCAAGGGCCTCTCCTCCCACTGATGTCAGATAAGGTCATCTTCTGCTATGCATATGCCCAGAGCCACGGGTCAACCCATGTATGCTCCTTGGTTTTTGGCTTAGTGTCTGGGCGTTCTAAGGAGTCCAATTAGTTGATACTGTTTTTCTTAGGGGATTGCAATCTCCCTCAGCTCCTTCAGTAGTTTCCCTAAGTTCCATATGGATCCCCAACCTCAGTCCAATGGTTGGCTGTATCTGCATCTGTATTGGTTAGGTGCCAGCAGAACCTCTCAGAGGACAGTCATTCCAGGTTCCTATGTGCAAGCACAATATGGCATCAGTAATAGTGTCAGGCTTTGGTGTACACTCATTGGACAGATACCCTGTTGTGCTGGTCACTCGGTGGACTTTCAGTCTCTGCTCTATTTTTGTCCCTGCATTTCCTTTAGACAGGAACAATTCTGAGTTAAAAATTTTGAAGATGGGTGGGTGGCTGCTGCCTCAGCTGGAGGCCCTGTTTGTCTACTGGAGGTGGTCTCCTCAGGTTCCATCTCCCCACTTTGGGGCATTTTGGCTAATGTTATCTCTATTGAATCCTGGTTCAGTGGGTTATGCTGAATGTCGGTCTGTGGCAGGGCAGCAGCATGATGGGAGAGAGGGGATGGGGAGAGATATACTTTTGCCAGTTGTGGTGGTGCATGCAAATAGTATTTGCTGGAGGAGGCAGAGACACAAATATCAGGAGTTTGAGACGACATTAAATTTCTTAACTCCTTCCCTTTAAGTTATTTCTGTCAGATAATCTGCGGCAGAGAGGAGAACACTAACTAATTCAATTATCATGTGTACCAAACCTGGAAACCACATGAAAAGTTAACAGCAGAATGTCAGGACAGCCAAGATAAATAATGGAGGTCATGATGCTCAGTATGTTAAGGCTATCAATGGAGTGGTATTAAAATGTCACTCACATAGTTTAGGGTAATTAAATAAGGTATTTGGTCCAGGTGGTAGTTTGAATGAATATTACCCCTATAAACCCACAGGGACTAGCACTATTAAGAAGTGTGGCCTTGTTTCAGTATGTATGGATTTGTTGGAAGAAATGTGTCACTGTGGGTAGGCTTTGAGGTTTCAAATACTCAAGCCAAGCCCAGTGTCACCTTTTCATGCTGCCTGAAAATCTGGATGTAGAACTCACTGCTACCTCTCCAAAGCTATGTCTGCCTACATGCTATCATGCTTCCCACCATGATGACAATGGACGATCGTCTCTGAACTACAAGCAAGCCCCAATTAAATGTTTCCTTTATGGTAGTTTGATGTGATCATGGAATCTCTTTGCAGCAATAAAAACCATAAGATAATTCTCATTCTAATAATCACATTGTTTTGAAGGAAGATATAAATCTAATACTGTTGAAATAAGTTAAGTAGAAAAAAAAATAAAGCTTGCTATGAAGAATGGCGATGGTAATTGATCCCAGGGACCCATATGGTGGAAGTGAGAACCAACTCTTAAATGTTGTTCTTTGAACCTCTACATGCTCTGTGCAATGTGCACATCCACAAGCAGGTACACACAGATGCACACAATAAGTTAACCTATTTTGAAATAAAGTCTGATATTCTGAGAAACCTGCAATTATTAGATTATTGACAACTTTGTTAAGTTCACTTTGAAAAACTATGTGAGTATAAGATAACATGTTTAGGGTCAAATATAGCTCACAGAACATATTTATAAACCTTTATTTCAGGAAATTTTCACTAAATGGTCCATTATTTCTAGTTAGTGTCCAACGATATGTAGATTTCACATGCAGTTCTGAACAGGAGCATAAACAATAAATTTGAAATACAAGTAGGTTGAGAGAATGACCTTTTCAGTAATTCTGATAGAAGGCCATAAGCCAGGTGAAAGTGCCTTGAAAACTTTAAATAGCTTTCAAGATAAGAATGCTTATTATGATCTTGGAAAAAAAATAGCCTATACAATCTGAAAAGCAGTATTATTTAAAATAAAATGGGTTGCCCTAATACCAAGGATCCTAACAAATTTGTTCTTATCAAAAGAGATATATCTTCATTAAATCTGTCATTTGACATCTAATTGCCTTTCTTCCTTTCTGGAAATTTAGATCCTACTCTGATTGCAAAGCATTTTCTGTCCTATAGTTAATCAATTCATGGGCAGCTGTGCCCTAAAACACTATACATTTATAATTATAAAAATTTCATGCTGTGTGTGTTTTAAACTAATTTTGCAGTGCTGTAAATGATGATAACTCAACTAAAATATTATTAAAATTAAATATGTAAAGTTAAACAGAACTCTAAACAAAACATTTTGTTTATACTGTTACAGCATCTGTTAGTCTAACAGACCCTTCTGTGTAATTATTGACGAGGTCTACATAGCAGCTCTCTTACCACTAAATTAACTGAATTTACAAAATACAGCCAATCTGTAATTGAAATATGTTTCAGAATTCTCACACCCATGTAATGCAAAAATGAATGTATCATTCAAATGATGCACATAAAGATGAGGATGATTCAGGAGTCATCCCATAGCACAAGAAATACAACAACTATTGGTATTGCTTTCTCACCCAGCACCCTTATGACTCGAATACTGACAGAATAAACATTCTATCCTCTACCCAGTGAAACAATGTCATAGGACTTACTATAATGTCAATTTGTATTTTACGATACGTGCTGTCTTATGTAGCCTTTGTGCTCAATGGGGATACAGTTTCACTGGGACTCAGTTTCTCCATTAAGCAGTCATATGTCACTGTTGTATTGATCCCTACACTTCAAACTTATTTTTGTGTTCTTGAAATGCAACTCACAAAAGGTGAAATTGAAATTGCCAAAAATGACCTACCTAAAGGGTCAGAAAGTCAATTGCACGGGACAAGCAGGTGACATAAATGAGGGAAGTATGACAGAAATGAATTGATGATGGCTGTCAAGAATGATTGTGGGCATTGTGCTAAGCATCACATTGCTCAGTAGAAATCAGAAATTTGCATTTTAGGTAAAATATTCACAGGTTAAATGTTTTCAAATCTGCTTAAATTCCTTCCTCATATTGAGTGAGTCAAATTTAATATATATGTGAAACATTACTGTCCACCATAAAGAGACAGCTAGGGAAGCTGACACCAAATTTCCAGTAATAACTTTTTTGAATTAATATATTTTTAAAAAGTGTGATTCATATCGTTGTTTACCCAGAAATAAATTTCTCATGAAAAATGTCTCAACAATGTTGGTTAAATATTTGTGTGAAGTCTTGGGTTTGATAAAGGTATTTTTCCATATATTTTCTGGCTTATTCACAAAATATTTGCTATATTCTTTTCTGGCTTTAGGCAATAGGTATTTTTATTCTTTTATAAATTCATTGAGAATTTCATGCACTATGTTTAGGTTATGTTTAACCCCTTTCTGTACCAACTCAGCTTTGTGAATGTATATATATATATATATATATATATGTATATATATATATATATATATATATATATATATATATATATATATATATATATATATATATATATATATATACTCTTGAGGAGTGGGAGTTCATGACCATTTATTCTGCTTCTTGACTTGATTTTATCTGGCTTGAGCCTACCCAGGCTTTATGCATGGTGTCACTACTACTGTGAGTTCATATGCACAGCTTCCCTATTGTGTTCAGAAACTGTTGTCTTGCAGTCATCCACTGCCTCTGGCTCTTGCAATCTTCTGAAATGATCTATGAGCCTCGAAAGTAGGAGCTATGATAGAAGTGTTTCATTTAGGGCAAGCAATCCACATTCTCTTATTCTCTTTACTTTAGGTCACTATGTTAAATGTCATTTGCTGCAAAAAAAGCTTCACTAATGAAATATGAGTTTAATGGTAAATCACTAGGAGTTGCTTTAATATTATGACTCTTTATCAGGCTTATGTCAGAAGATTCTCCCTAGGGCCTATGACCTGTCTAGTCACTTGAATTTTGATCCTGGTAATGGTGCCAAGGCTATATTTGACTAGAAAATAACATTAACTATAAGATTTTTTGTTAAAATACATATCATGATGGGAGTCATTCTTTCTATGAACTTGGAAATTATCTCTATGACCCAAGTGTGGGGGTGTCAATCCAAATTAGAATGGGGAACAAAATAATCAAGGAAGCCGGGGAGAATGAGAGACCAGTGTGTGAGATAAAAGAAGGAAGAAAACAGGGGGAGCAGGATCAAGTATGGGGGGAGACAGGAAAGAAGCCCAGAGGGCAAGGAAAATGAATAGGAATATTCAACAATATGAGGTGGGGAGCAGAGGGAACCACTAGAAAGAACCAAACACCAGGGATGTGGGAGGCTCCCAGAACCCAATGGAGATGACAGCCACAATGCCCAACAGTGGCGAGATAGAACCTGAAGAAACCACCTCCAGTAGATAGACATGGCTTCTAGATGAGGGATGGGGCTAGCCACCCATCTCAAAAATTTTGACCCAGAATTGTTGCTGCCTAAAGGAAATGCACGGGCAAAAAAATGGAGCAGAGACTAAAGGAAAGGCTACCCAGAGACCATCCCACTTTGGGATCCATCCCAGGAGCATACACCAAACCCTGAACCAAACCTATTGCTAATGCCAAGATATGCTTTCAGACAGGAGCCTGGCATGGCTGTCCTCTGAGAGGCTCTACCAGCAGCTGACTGAGACAAATGTAGATACTTAAGCCAACAACTGGACTGAGCCCTGGGGACCCTAGTGGAAGAATTAGCAGAAGGACTGAAAGACCTGAAGGGGATTTTAACCCCATAGAAAGAACAACAGTATCAAGTAAATGGACTCCTCAAAGCTCCCAGGGACTAAGCCAACTAAAGAGCATACAAGGGCTGGCCCGTGGCCCTCACTACATATGTAGCCTAGGACTGCCTTGACTGACCTTAGTGGGAGGGGATGTGCCTGGTCCTGTGGAGGCTTGTTCCCCAGAGAAGGGGGATGCTAGAGGCATGAGGTGGGAGTGGGTGGGTGGGGGAGCACCCTCTTAGAGGAGAAGGGTAGAGGGGATGTGATGGTTTGGGGTTCCTGGAGACTAGACTGAGAAGAGACACATTTGAAATGTAAATAAATAAAACTAGTAAAAAAAAAAAAAAAAAAAAAAAAAAAAAAAAAAAAAAAAAAAAAAAAAAAAAAAAAAAAAAAAAAAAAACCTTCCATATTACCTATTTGTCTTGTCGTAACAAAATACCCCAGAAAAACAACTTAAGTAAGGAAAAAGCTAATGTGGTTTATAGTTTCAATGGGTACAGTCTGTCACAGTGAAGAAAGAATGAATGTAAGAGTTAGAGACAGTTGGTAACACTGTGTCCAGACTTCAAGCATGATTAACTCATGTCAAAAATGAATGTTTTCAGCTCCTTTTGTTCTTTTAACTTCTAAGACACTACCTATGGAATAGTAATCTTAATTAACCAAATGAAAGTAGCTTGTTATCAGAGAATTATATGCATATTTACTTCCATGGTGATTTTAAGTCCCAATACATTGGCAAAAATTAATCATCAGATAGTTTTAATTTCTTTTCATCAGTAACATTCTGTTAGTTTATATTTTTATTGAAAAATTTTCTTGCCAATATTTTGTTCATATATTCCCCTTATTCAACTCTAAGATTATCTCCCACACAATGTCATGTTCTGTCTCTGACAAAAACAAAAGCAAAACAAATTCCAATAAGACAAAAAAATCAACTCAAACAAATGAAACAATAAATGCATACACATACACAAAAGAGGATGAAGAGGAGGAGAAGGAGGAGGAGGAGGAGGAGGAGGAGGAGGAGGAGGAGGAGAAGGA
>NW_022196904.1:150924164-150952609 GCF_008632895.1 Mastomys coucha
GAGGAGGAGGAGGAGGAGGAGGAGGAGGAGGAAGAAGAAGAAGAGGAAGAGGAAGAAGAAAAGGAAGAGAAAGAAAACAACCCATAGAGCTTGTTCTGTATTATCCAACTATTCTTCCCTGTCCTGGAAGAATTTGGATACTACTTCCAATAACACTCCCCTGGAGAAAACGGATTTTTCTTTTCCAAGTTAATATGAATTACAAATAGCTTCTTGGTTAGGGATAGGAATTTTGGTTAATTTTTTTTCTTGGTTTTTCGAGACAGGATTTCTCTGTATTTCTCTGTATAGCCCTGGCTGTCCTGGAACTCACTTTGTGGACCAGGTTGGCCTCAAACTCAGAAATCCGCCAGCCTCGGCCTCCCAAGTGCTGGGGTTAAAGGTGTGCGCCACCACCGTCCAGACGTTTTTACTTCTTTGTATTGTGATTTTTGTTTAGTGTGAAACTCTAGGTGCAGTATGCTGTCACAGTCTGTGAGTTCATATAGATCATTTCTGTTGTGTGTGGTTGATACTGCTTAGAATCTGTCTCCTCCCGTTGCCCCCACCCCTATCTCCAAGAGGATATTCCTACCTCCACTTTCCCACCCCACCAGACCTCCCCACTCGCTTGGATCTTTGAACATTAGGTGCATCTTCTTTCACTGAGGCCAGACCAGGCAGTCCTCTGCTGTACATGTGTCAGGGGCCTCGTGTCAGCTAGTGAATGCTGTCTGGTTGGTGCCTCAGTGTCTGAGAGATCCAGGAGGTCCAGGTTAGTTGAGACTGCTGGTCTTCCTATGGGGTCGCCATCCTCCTCAGCTTCTTCCAGTTTTTCTCTAATTTAACCACAATATTCCAAGCTTCTGTCCATTGGTTGGGTGTATTTGCATCTGAGTCTTTCAGCTGCTTGTGAGGCTCCTCAGAGGGCAGCCATGCTAGGCTTCTGTCTGTAAGCACACCCTAGCATCAGTAATGAGTCCTGAGAGTCTCTCACCCTCCAGGCCTGGTCCCCCACCTCCTACCTCCTGAGGTGACAGTTTCAATTTTGGTTCTGCTAGCCCTCAGGGGTTCACTCCTTTTCCTCTCCAGAAGACCTGATCATGTTCCCCTTTTTCCTTCCCTGTCCCCTCTCCCACTCAAGTCCCTCCCTCCCTCTCCCCACCCCCATGATTGCTTTCTTCTACCTCCCAAGTGTAATTGAGGCATCCTAACTTAGGCCCTGAAGAGAAAGTTTAAAGCACTCAGCCCTACACAGATGTCTTTCTCTAAACTTTCTTCCTATTGTCATGTTGAGGGTCTGTGTGATAATTATATGATCCAGTGCAAAATAAAGCTCCTCTGATGAGGACTGAGTGATATTATAATCTATGGTATCATTTTATTGCTATGTTCCTTTAGCAAAATAATAATTTTTTTCCTAGAAATTATGACCTGTATAGTCTCAGACTGTTAGCAACTTTATCAGTGTAAAGTAAGGCTTCCATTGCACGGAGTTGGCCTTAAATCAAAACAAAAACAAACAAGATGAAAAAACAGTAAAACAAATGAACAAAAGAAAAAACCTAAAAAAAAAAAAAACAGACTGAAATGTTGGTTACTCCCTTCCCCTAGTGCCACTATTTTAGAAGAGTATTTTGGGCAGGTTGCCGTTGTACGTCATATGAATTTTTAGGTTTCAGAAGACCAATTTTAACAAAGTATGCAGATTTTATATGAATGTCATTGTCATCATCGTTAACATTATAATTTTTTATTTATGTATTTAGTTTCCTTGAGACTAATATTGCTATTTTCTCTATTTTTGTAAGGCAAAAGCTTAGAATCTTGGATTGATATGTCACTTATATTCTTGAAACTACAAATCTCCTGGTAAAAATAGACTTCCCATAAGAACTGAGGTATGATATCTCTGGTGTGTGTTCAAAGAATTATGTATCCTAATTCACTGATATTTGTTCTGCCACACTCATTGACACTCTATTGACAATAATAAGAAAATGGAAGCAACACAAATGTCCTTCAGTTAATGAATAAAAAGTGAAAATGGTTTATATATATATACATATATATATATATATATATATATATATATATACACACACACACACATACACACACACACACAAACACACAATGGAATACTTTATAGATATAAAAAAAGGAAATTTGCTGGTAAATAGGTCATGCTAGAAAATAATATACTGACTGAGGTAATCGAGGCCCAAGGGAAAAAATTGAACCGTTGCTCTTATTTGTCAATCATACGTCCAAATGATTAGATGCTAGTATATAATTTGGAGTAATTACAGAAAGCCAAGAATGGGAGGAGTAATCATGAGGGAGAGGTGAGCTCTAGAGAGAAGCTCTTGGTGGAACACAGGAGCTAAGAAGGATATGAAGGGGAGAGAAGAGATGGTATCTGGAGACGGAAGGAGGCTGGGTCACATCGAGGGAAAATATGTGACAGTAGGGAGGACTGAAAAAGTCATACGGCACATGTTTTTCACTTACTTAAAATTTCGTGTGTGTGTGTGTGTGTGTGTGTGTGTGTGTGTGTGTGATAATTAAATGGCAAATTTCTCAGAATTCCAGAAATTATTAGTACTAAATATGTTACACATTTATCTAGCACAAAATTCATGACTAAGCTAAAATTCTATAAGTATAATTTAAACCATCTTCTACTTTCTAAGTATTGCTTTATTTAAGACTTTACATATGTACATTAACTTCCCTAAAATGCTCTAGGTAGCATGAATTGTTACTTTTTATTAAAATACTATGTGGCTGAGGTGCAAAAGTCACCTGCTTGGAAAAATAATGATGCAAGAAACCATACATACAAATATGTGTTTTCTACTACAACAACAAAAATACCACTTTAATGTCTAATGTCAGTAAAGGCTGAACTACAGGAAGATCAATAGATTTATTTAAAGAAGTTGTTAATAAAATTTTTCTCTATAGTTTATTTTGATATGATATTTGATAGGGATATAATGGATATAAATCAACATATATTAAATATATTAAAATATATTTACATCTATTAAATATATATATATAATGTAGTGAGTTACTTTCTATATGTCTTTAAAATCATCTTCTACTTTAATTTTAAAGGATTGTTTTATATGCCAAGTAAATATAAATTGAAAACCTATTATAAAAATAATGTTTCTTTAAAGGAAAATATCAAGAATTAAGCCAAAAACATCTTTCTTAAATTTATCAGTTGTAACAGGCCTGAATCAACTATGCATGCATTTAATATGGAGATGGTTTAGTAGATAATACCACCTTAGAATGTGCGCTCTTCCACATAGGTCCTTTTTCATTCAGTAAAGTGACCTGACCTGATTTGTTTATTGGAGATTATCTGTCTTTGCTTATAAGATAGGTAGTGGCCTAATTTTTTAAAAAAGTTTAAATTATAAGCTGCTCTTGCCATTTATGAAGATATTTATATTTTCAGCCTACTCCATAATCAAATCTTTGATGCCAAATTTACATGAAAGCATTCTGTGGCTTTTCTCTCCACATTATAGAATAGTGCTTCATTATTTCTGGAGTATTTTTATTCTATTTTACTTGTTCTACTTAAATATTTCATCTTCAAATTTCAGTGTCAATTAAACAGTACTGTATGTGCTTGGCATTTTAACATCCACTTAAATGACTAAGTTTAAAATTTCATTCTTCAACACTATGATCTCTGAGTGAACATGAACTTTTTAACACTGCCAAATAGAGAAGAGTGTGGGTGGATGATAAAGTAGATGACAGTGCTCACTCATGTGCAGATTCAAACCCATTCAACAAGTACTCTTTGAATATTTTTATTGATTGAATTTATTCTTGAAAATTTTCATATGTGTATATAATGAATGCATTTTCTGTGTATCTAATGATTACTCTCATTCACTACTCTCTCTTATCTCTCTCCCACTCCTGCCATCCTTTCTCTTCTTTACAAGTCCTTTCCCCATACTAATGTCTTCTGTTTGTTTTATGTCCCTTTGAATTTAGGCTGTCTGTATTACTTTATATATGGAACCCAATATGGACGTACTGGAGCACAATATGTCTATCCCTGTAGGCAATCATCTCTGAACCCAGAACCCATCAGTTGCCAAAGCTTCAGCAAGGAGAGGTAAGGTTGTGTCTTATAAGCCACTTCAGGATCCATAAGTGGCTGTTGACAGCCTCAGTCTTGTGAAGGCCTAGTTCAAGCAACCACTGTGGCTGTGAGATCATTTTTTCAATGGATGTGTTTTACCCTCAAGGTGCATTCTGTAACCCTAGTCCTTATCTTTAGAATAAGGAATTTTATCTCTCAATTTTATGAGTCACCTCAGTGGGTCCCACCTAGGAAAAATATTTGTTCCTAAATATTTATATAGCAGTGTCTATAGACATTTGCAAATCTAGAAGAGGGTCTAATATGATCAGTTAGGTAATAGATAATGTTGATAGGTTTCTGCATATTAAAAATATGCATGACATTATAATGTGAACTATACTGAAGTTGAGAACCACCACCTTCATCTCCTGGACCAACTGATATGATATACAAGTAGGTAGTAAAAACATTAATGATAACTTGACATCCCAAGAAACAATGGATTTACCTATGTGGACAGTATTCACCCTATTTGTGGTTTGTAATATTGTAGTTATTTTACAAGTATAGCTAAATCTAATATATCAATAAATGTATAGAATTACTGCTCATCTCATATAAGACTAATAATATTCTTTACACAATTTTGTGTAAGCTACTATCATTTCAGTCACATTCTGTAGGTAACAATACTATCACACTTACGTAGGTGTAAACGAGAAACAAGAGCATAGGATTTACCAACTCACTGTTTCCTGGGAGTTTCTAGAGGTTATAGTCAGGCAAGAAATGCAACTAACTTCTTGACTATTTATTTTGTACCACATACTTTATTATATATTTTCATAAGTAGCAAATTTAACTGTTGCTACTACCCTTTTAAACCACCATTTGTAGTTAAGACAATCCTTTACTCCTTATATTCTTGATTTTTTATTATCAAAATGACCATAAATATGTTGAATTATTTTGATTTATAATCTTTTTATTCTTTTCTTACCATTTAGGTTATCAAGATACTTTTATGCAATTAGTAGGCTGTTTGACTACCCCAATATTGCAATGTCCACAAATATCAAATCACATGCACTAATATGCACTTACTTTTATTTTTTTTTTTAGAGAAAACAATACATATGGTTTTATGCACAAGGTTTTGGGTACCATCTACTCAACTCTTCCCTTTCGGTTTTCTGAGATATGCAAATCACAAGCCTGACAGAAAGAGATTTTGATCTTTCAGAGACAGAGTATAAAACATCGCATAAGACAGTACTTAGTATATATTTTTACATTTATCTTATATAATTAAAAATAGAGAGGATTTTGGAATGTGAGTTGTACCTAGAAATAAGGGACTGCTACAAATGATCTAAGGTAACTTGTTAATATACTATGGAGAGTCTAAATTCAAAATTGAAAGCTTTAGGAACAGTCAGAAAATTATCAATACAGTCACTTCTTTCTTTTGTGAAGTCTTTTTGCATTTACTTCATATCAATGTATACTTCATGCATTTTTATTAACTCAGTCATTTTTATACTGTAGCTCTATAATGTCAAAATACATTACACATTTGTGAAGCAGATCTCCAGTATTTTTTAAGCCTGCAAATTTAAAATGCCTTATTTTTTCAACAGTACCACTTCTGATCCTTGCCCCACAGCATTTTGCATTTATAATTCTATTTTCAATATCTATGCATTTAATTTTTTCAGACACTAAATACAGCATATAGTGTTTCTCTTTTTCTTGATATTATACCAAATAAATTGTTATCAAAATATTTTCTGTAACTTTTTACAGTTTGAGGCTATACACTTAAATCCTTAATATATTTTGAGTTAAAAATAATAGACAGTATTACTAATGGTCTGATACTCACCTGTTGAAGACATAATTCCTCAATGACTAGTCTTGGCATCCTTGATGAAGGTCTTTTGGTTATTAGATTAGTTATTTTTCTTGTTGCTGCTACAATATACCCAGGGAAAACAAGTTAATTAAGGAAGGGGTTATTATGCTCCATATTCAAGGTCATAGTACTTCATAGCAGAGAAATCATGATTTCAATTGTTTAGGGCTTCTGGTCACATTGCAGCCATAGCTGGAAAGCAATGAGCAATGAATGCTAATGCTCCACTTTTACTATATTTTTAACTATCTTTGAGAGGTATAGGTGTGAATGAGTAGGTGTGTGTATTTGTGAGTGTATGTGTGTTAATCATATCTGAATACAGATTCACATTCCCTAGTATACTGCTAGATGTCAGATAATCTATGACTGGCAGGCCAAGAGGTTTATCTAATCTAGGTAGTCTCTCAAAAGCATTATCAGAAGTTTGACTTGAATTTATTCTATATGCAGTTTTGTGGTATAGCTGTCCTCTGAGAGGTTCTACCAGCACCTGACTAATAGAGATACAGATACTCACAGCCAACCATTGTCCAACTGAGCCTGGACACCCCAATGGAAGAGTTAGAGGAAGGACTGAAGGAGCTGAAAGGGATTACAACCCCACAGAAAGAACAGTAATATCAACTAACCAGACCACCTAGAGCTCCCAGGGACTAAATAAACCACAAATCAAAGAATATGTTGGTCCATGGCTTCCACTATATATATAGCAGAGGACTGCCTTACCTGGTATCAATTGGAAGGAAGGTGCTTGGTTCTGTGGAGGCTTTTTGCCACTGTGAAGGGAAAAGCTAGAGGAGTGAGGTGGGAGTGGGTGGGTGGGTGTGGGGGAGCACCCTCTTAGAGGCAAGAGGAGGAGGATGGAGTGGGGAGTTTGCTGAAGGGATACTGGGAAGGGGAACAGCATTTGTACTGCAATAAAACAAAATAATTAATAAAAAGTGTAAAAAAATTAACCATAAAAATTCTATCCCTTGCCATCCTGACATCTATGCTCATGGCTCCTCATAATACAAAATACATTCATTAAAATTTCAAAGATCCCCATAATTTTTAACAATTCTAATTTATTTAAAAGTCTAAAATCTAAAGTTTATTTGAGACTCAAGGTAATCCTTTAGTCATGAGCTACATATACATATAATACATAATATATATTATAGATATACAGAGACAATGTACAAGTGTACTATATATAGTAAGATTATTGTATATATAGTATATTTGTATATTGTCATAGACTGGTGTTGCCAATGTTTATGTGGGTATTCATGTATAAGTTAACATAATATAGATATAACTTAGAGAAATGTCTGAATTTTATTTTTATCATGATTAACCCTCACAGACATATATGCATGTTTTAACATGTAAGTTCCTTCGTTTATAACAACCTGCTTGCAAGCTATACTGGTGCAGCAGTGGCATGAAGGTTAGGGGAGAAACCAGCCTATTATATTACATTTAAAGCCAACTCTATGTGGGCATCCAAATATAACACTATTAGTAAGGCCAAAACCCTGAGACTAGATAGGTTATGGGCCCTAGGTGAAAATATACTATTTCTATTCTGATAAAGCAACATAGCAATAAAAACACTACTAGTGAAATATTGTCATTTTCTTAGATGGGGCAATGCTCAGCTCTTCCCAGAAAGTCTTCTTGGTTTACATGGAATTTAACACAGAGACTCACAACTAGACAATATGCAGAGAGTGAGTGACTTTGGAGTACTTGGGGTACCTTTATTACACTCTTCCTTTAAGACTCATGGATCTATGTGGGAAAGAACGTAGGAAGATTGTAAGAGGCATAGGTGGTAAACAACATCAAGGAAAGAAACAGTCTTACTACAGTGGTTTTATTTCCTAGATACAACAAGACTGATGCACATGAGGACTCACAGGACTGTGACAGCATGCACAATATCTAAACAATCTCATGCCAGGCAAAATCCAAGCATAGAAAAGTGGAAGTCGCCTCTACTCATGGACAAGAAGTTATTCATAATTGACAACTACTAAGATAGAATACAACAGTTTATCATTCCCAAATGAAGCAATATTGAGTATTCCAGCCATATCTCTGGCTAGAAATCATGGTCAGGAATAGTTGGTCAACTCTAATTGGAGTTTATATTATTAATGGGCCTATGTTTTTGTTTTTGAAAAGAAATAAAGAACATAGAGTTGTATGGGTATGGAAATAGTCTTTGAGAAAACTAGGAAAAGAGGAAAATATAATCAACATATAATAAATAAAAAATCATAGAAGAAATTTAAAAGGGAATTAATTGTTAAGTAAATAATAGTTATGCTGTTTTCTTTATTTTCAAAACCATGATTCTATGTCTTGGATATAAACTTGACTATAAAATAAAATAGAAAATATATTTCTGTGTCTTTTAAAAAGAATAGATCAGAGGTGGGAAAGATTTATTACACTAGGATGCATTAATGACTGCAATCCTAATCCAAATGTGTTCTCACACTCCCTGTATTTGATGACTCTAGATGAGGCATTCCTAAATAAAGATCAAGTGGAGATAGATCACCTTTCAGTAGGAAGTTATTTGATATTAATACTTACATTCTCTTATCAAATGAGAGAATAGAACAAAGTAATCATTTGCCCCAGAAAAATAGTCTATAAACCAATCCAACAAAATAGGGAGAAATGGGAAAATTATAGAAATGGAAAAGTTAAATGAACACTCGACAAAAAATATTCATTTTTAGGAAAGAAAAAGAGAAAAACATAAAATTTATAGCAAGAAAACATAATTATGAAAGTACTATCACAGACTTGAAGAACAATACATGATAAATGAACAACTTATAGTTTTACTCATAAAATATTATTAGCTTTCAAAGTACTATTTACATAATTATACTTAAGCATAATTCTACATTAAAGCTTAATTTATCCTGGTAACTACTTATCATATACAGTCATTTTATAAACACAAAATTTCAATGTCTTGTTATTAAATATGTTATGTCAAAATAAGCATTTGGATATTTCAATGTATGATCATTCTGAGAGTCTTGCATATTTATTTTTAATTCCTAGAAATTTTTCAGAAATAAAAATTTCCCCTTCCAGTCTTCAATATATAATTCACAAAAATAGAATATCACTGTGTATAAATCTTTATTTCATTTTTCATATATACTTAATAAATGACATTGTTTCTTTTCATTTTGATATGTAGTTAAGAGTATCAATCCCATTCTTTAGTGATCAGTACAAAAGCAGGCTAGTAGTGGGTGTTGCTAGGATACCAGTGTCAGCATCATCTATGACCTTACAAGACATAAAATAATAAGTATAGATTTATCAAGTTCAGTGGCATATTGTCTGACTTAGATAAAACATAAGTGTTTCAGTGTATAAGGGTTTTTCTGGTCATTTTATTTCAGTCCTAGTAGTTTATAATATTTCTATTTTAACTTTCTCTTTTTTAATACCACAAATGTGAACACATAGGGTCATGCAACTCACTTTCTTGAAACCTCTGGGTGTCTCAAAGTTTTAACTTTGGTACATTTAGGCTCAACATTGTCTCTTAGCTAACAAGAAATCCTAGTAGCAGTGTCAGCAGATTCTGAACCTTTTAAAGGCAGATTGTTCATACCAGTACTGTAAGAAATAGAGAAATTCATTCTACTGGGAACAGCACTATGAAAAATGTATAAACATCACAAAGTAATTTTGCTGTCACATTCAGCATATTTTCTCAAAGCCACATTTTCAGTTTTCACAGTGGAGATAGCTTAGGTTAAATAATCTGATGCAAGAAAGAACTCATACATCCCTATCATTTTCTTGCCACATCTTGTTTTGAATTTGTCTACCTTGTGGATTCATGGAGAAAAGTAACAACAGACAATGTGAAATTACAAAAATCTTTATATTCTGAAACACTTAGGGGAAAGACTGGGCCTTGTGTGTGCTTTTGGAATCTCGAAGTCCACCCCTAGTACCACAACTTCTGTAACAATTCCACATCTACCCCAACATGGCCACATCTCCTAATCATTCTCTAACAGTTGAACTAACAGGAGACAAAAGCACCTCAAAATATGAGCCTATGAGACCATTTAATCTACAACATCCCATTTCTTTGCACCTACAGGCATGTACCCTATTACAATGTAAAATGCATTTAGTCTAACATCAAATGCATTTAGTCTAACATCAAATGCCCCCATAGTCATTTTAGTCTAAACACTGCTTAAACTTTCAAAGTCCTTAGTCGTTTTTGAGACTTAAAGAAACCTAAGAACTGTAAATTCCTGTAAAATCAGAAAGTAAATCATGTAATTCCAAAATATGGCATATATTATATATCACCATTCGAGATACCGGAGCAAAGTGAGACGTAAATTCTGAAACTCCAAGTTTGGTATTAAAGGACTTACATGTTTCTGCCCTTCCTGCGCTGCTGTCTGCAGCACTCTCTCTAATGGCTTGTTTGGTTTATTCCATTAGCAGCTCTTTTTTAGCAGGGTATCCTTTGACATTGTCATCTCTAGTATCTTTGGGGCTGCAATACAATCCAGGCTTCACACTCACATCTCCACTCAGTGACTTTTCCAGGTCTCCATGCAGAAATAGCCCCTGGCTTCAGTGCCTGGCTTCAGTGTCTTTTTAAAGCATGGATAAAGACTATGTAAGCTCTTTCTGTCCTTGACTCTAAATCCAGAACTACATGGTTGAAACACCCAAAATTTTCTTGCTGGGGTTGGAACCTGCCTCATTCCTTCAATTACATTTGCATACATTTTTCAGGTTGGTCAGGCATAGGAAATCCCTCAAACCTTTACTTTCATGGTTTTCAGGATTCTCAATAGGGGCTTCACCTGAGGTTTTCACTGCCTTGATTCCACTTAGCATCAGGCTTTTGTTTAATCTTTCCACCTATTTGAGCAACTTGACACCAACATTGCATTTCCTCCTGCCCCTTTTTTCTTCAAACTGTACATTTTGTATTTCTTTGTGGCCTGTTTGTTCTTTTTCCTTGTAGATCTGTGTAAAGTGATCACTTATATATAACTCTGTCACACTTTCAATACTAGATTGTCTTGAAGTCTCCTCTGTCAATGACTTTATTCCAAAACTCTTCAATTTAACCTCAAGTAGATTCTTAGGACAAGGGCAAACATAGCCACATGCTTTGCCAAAACATAAGAAGAATGATCTGTATCCAAACTGCTAATATTTTTCCCCTTTGAAATGTCTTGAACTGGACCTTCATAGTCTTCATAGCACTGCTGTCTTCAATGCTCCCACTGAAGAACCAGCTTGCCTTGATCTTAGGTTTGAAAACATCTTAGAGTAAAGACAAAATAGGCTCATTTCTGTTTAGAATTAAACCTCTGTTTTTTAAGGACTGAGATATGCCCCACTTATAACCTTAACTACAAATATTCTATACTGCCTGTTCCAGAAATGGCAATCATGTCTTGTTTTCAAGAGTTGTATATAACCATTTTGTAAACAAACCTGTATTTTAAAAGGTTATATGGACACCTATGACTGCCTTGTTTTTCCCACCTTGAAATCATGTTTTTGTTTCATGTGGCACTAATTTGGTAGACTTACGTTCTACTCCTATATCCCTGCCTACTTTGCCCACGAAATTCTCCATTTGGAACCCCCTATCCATGAGATATAAAAGTCTTCCTTACCTCAATGCTTATCTCTAAATCCCACCTTAGGAAGAGACAGCCCATGTACATGAATTTTAAAAGCTTATTTTAATTAATTATTTGCTTTAATTAATTTGGCCATGATGGTTTGGGTTTGTGGGATTTTTTTTCCTCCCATCTTTGAGATTAAAATTATTAGGATGGCCCATCAAGCTCTACTTCAAGTATTTAACCAAAGTTCTGAAGTCTTCCAATTTTAATCAAACAGTATGTCCAGGCCTGCCATAGCAATACACCATTCCTGGTACTGACTTCTGTCTTAGTGTCCGTTCTATTTTTGTGAAAAGACATCATCATGATCATGGCAACTTTTATAAAACAAGAGTGTTTGATTGGGTTCTTAGTTTTCAAGGGGATAGTCCATGATCAGCATGGCAGGCAGGTACAGAACTGGAAAAGTAGCTGATAGCTTTTATCTAATCAAAAAGTTGCAGGCAGACTAGATAGATAGATAGATAGATAGATAGATAGATAGATAGATAGATAGATAGATGATAGATAGATAGATAGATAGATAGATAGATGGATAGGTAGATAGAGCCTGCCATAGAGTTTAAAACCTCAACAGCTCTTAAACCTCAGCAACTGTTCACAGTATCATATATGTTAGGACTCAAATAATTAAGCCTATCAGGGTCATTCAAGCCAACACACTGTGTTTGAGTTGTGTGATATATTTGTTGTTTTGCATTGTTGTTGTTGATGGTCTCTTTCAAACTTGCCAACCAGTAATATATAAGGATTGTGTACAGTTTGAATGTATGTGACTAGCTTCGTTATATCTTTATGTTTTGATTTGATCCAAAAAAGCAGTAATGAGTCTCAAGTGATTCCTGAGATTAAAGTTTGAGATATAATAAATAACTTGAAGAAATATAAGTAGGATTTTTGGTAGTTTGGTTAAAATGTAATAATTACATTAGATAATTAGATTTTCTGGTTTTAAGAAATCTGCATAAATGGATTTCTTGCATCTTTTTTAGTGACACAGTTCTTCTATAGGACTATGCTAACCTATATTAGAAATGCATGTGCGAGCAGAGAGAGACAGTTTCTTCATTATTGACATATACATTGTTATCACAGTAATCCTAGGATCCTAGGTTCTCTTATTTATTAGCAATCTATTTCAGTTAAATTAAAGCATGAATTATTTTCCAAACTACTTGAATTATGTATTGTGAAAATGGAGTCAAATTATTTAGATAAATTATAAATCTTTCTGTCATAATAGAATTTTGTTGGGGTTTCACAAAGGAAATTGATTTCTGTGGTGGGATCTGCAATAGAAATATTCTTTTAACATGTTATTAGTAATACTTAAATTAATGATTAATCATCAAGAAGAGAGAGCATAGATACAGAAGATGACATATAATTATTGAACTTTTCTGAAAAGTCATGTAATGCAACATGTTTCTTAAACTTAGTGTTGTATTAGTTATTTTTCTCATTGCCATGATCTAACATAGACAATTGAAAGGAGGCACTATTTATCTCAGCCCATCACTGTGGAAATTTCAGCTCATCAACACAAGGAAGGCAAGTTAGAGTACAGCACATTAAGTCATCGTGGAATAGAAAGAGTTACACAGTATTGCTTGGCTTACCTTTTTCCCTCACTCCTTTTATTCTGTTGAGACCATTGGCAGGAGGGACGGTGCTACCCGTAATCAGATAAACTTTAAACAGTTAATCTATGGAAATGTTCTCATAGACACACCTATAGTTGAACCTCTATAATTTCTTAGATGACTCTAAATTCAGAGAAATTGAAAATGTAGATTTACCTTCCCAAGGGAACTCAAACAAATGGGCACAGATTTTCACCATCAGTGTGTAAACCACTGTTTAAAGCTGAGTAGTGCCCTCTACTGGCTTAAGTCATTCATTTATGTTACTTATATCACTTCAAATAGCCAATCACTGCGAGGCAGAAACTAAAAAATTGGCAAGAACAAAGAAGAAGTTTATAAAAAGAATGGATACTTCAAGATAAGTGACACTTAAGAATTAAACATAAACCTAATGTAAAATAAAGATTAAAATTTGAAATCAAAGGGATTTTTACTGACAAAGTAAGAAGCATCTCTTTAGTGTTTAATGTATTCATTCTTTTTCTTGCTTATCCTTAATTTTGGATTTCAGATGTGTAAATTATGTATGTGAATATGCTGATATGAATGAGTAGAAATATGTGACCTGGTACACATGTGGGTTACTAAGCTACTCTCACTTTTATGTGTGTGTTTGAGATCAAAATCAGATTTTCATGCTTATGTGGGAATCCCCCCTTACTAGTTAATCCATCGAATGTTCCTCCTTGAATATTTTGGATGTAGACATTGATTTGTTACTTTTGAAACATATTACCAGAAAATAACTCTCAATAGCCACTTCAGAATTAGCTGTGGAGATTTTAGGGCTAAGTGGATAAATATGTTACCATGAGTGCAATCATACAGATTAATTAAATGGTAGATAAGGAATGAAGAACAATTTAAAACTATGCTACAAAACTTGGAAAAATATCCTTCCCTCCAAAGAAATGTATACAGCCCAAACATTCATTATTCTCTATTGAAAAGGAACTGTCAATTAAATTTCAACACAGAAGAATAGTAATTATTGCCATGTGGAAATCATACCATTTATACTAAAACAAAAAATGTTTTCTGCATTTTATATTTCATTTCTTTATAACTAAGGGCGCCTTTGTATTCGTGCTGACTTTTATATAGAACCTGAGTTTATATGGGGAAGTTCCATGGGAAAGATGGTATGTAAAAAGATAATTACAACACAAAGCAACAAAAAGTACTAACTAGTGAAGGGAAAAGTGTCATAGAGGCAGCTGAATTTCCACAGAATTGGAACAATAATTGTTATCTTAGTGGCATAAGAACTCGTTTGATACATTGCATGGAAATTCATATGGCACTTGGGATTTTGTATATTGTCAAAGTTTGCAAGTGCTGATTCAGGCTAGTTGCTAGCTTGTTTCTTGAAAACAGAGCTGTGCACATGATCCTAGAAGAGGGGTATGTGAGGGAACTACTATGTCTGCTCCCTACATATTTTGACACCCATCACAAATCATTTCTAGAAATGACAATGGAATGAAAATAATTATATTTGACTTCACATATTATTTCTTTGTATATTTTAAATAAGGGCATTCACACAATCAGAGATAAAGGTAAGAAAAAGAAAATATCACTGGGGCAAATTAGTAACAACTGGAAATCCCTATATATACCCAAGGACAACCATGCTATTTTGAGTTTAACCTAGGTGCCCATACATAATTCACACTGATTCTGACTTCTGACAGCATCTGAAAGTAATATAAAACACAATCTACAAGAGTGGTCACTAAGATGGTATTGTTCTAATCTCATAGGCCAGATAAATCAAAATCATATAAATTGCCATCGTATTTATTTTCTTGAAGTTTGGAAAGGACTTTTGAGAAAAGCAAGATGCTATTATGGATCCATGACACTAACTAAAACTGTTTCTTCCTCTCACTAAATTTTCTGTGGTATCACATTTATTAACTTAATAAATGAATGGGAAGTAATGTGAAAGCTACGTTGTCTTTATAGAAGTACAATATACTTGCCCTTCATTTTCTTTCTACAAGTGTAGCTCATTAGAATGAGAGTACATCAGGCTCAGCAGGAAATGTATACGATTCATTCACTGATATGGTTTAATGCATTTTGCTGTGATTCTGTGCTTCATTTCTATCCAGTTTTGTTAGAATACACTTTTACACTTTTCTGGAAAAGTAAAAAAAAATAAATAAATAAACTCTAAGTACAAATGAGATTTCCTCTTTTCTCCTTTCTCATGTGTCTTACTAGGTTCCTGTTGCTCTAGCAGTAGTTATTGGAAATAAAGCTACTGACTTTTTCTAATCAAGTAGCAGAGCAGTTTTGTAAAAGTGCATGGTGGTTACAGCATCACAATTTAATGCTTAGCAAATGGAGGTAGATATTGCCCTAAACTTCTTAAGGAAGTAGAAAAAGTCCAGTTCAAGGCTAGAAATGCTGACCAGCGTGGCAGGAAAACTCCTCACTACACAACTGTATCTTGCTGAGTTAGCAACCCGTGACTGTTATCTCCTGTGACTTCCTGATTGGTCTCTAGGTATGTCAACTCTTGGAGAGGCTGATGGTCCAGCAATCTCAGAGCTAAAGTGGGTCTTCTATATAATTGAAACATTTAAGGATGTCTTAAATGGCTGCCTTTGAGCCTACAGGGAAAGTACACCAAATACAGGAAAGAACTGGAATAGCCCCAGTGGTCTGGTTAATAAAACAAAGGACAATGAAGAAAGTTTGTTATCAGAGACCTTAAAAGCATCGTACAACACTGCCTTACACATAACAGCCAGTTTAGGTTTAAAACTGCGGGATTAAAGCAACCCTGGAAGGTTCAAAAAACAAAGAAAAAAAAGGGAGAAATTCACTGGGGCCTCTTTGGGTGCCCTATTGTTGTGCTCATTCAACAAGGGATAATTGCAGAAAGTTAGGAGGACACATTGAAAAAAACACCTCAAGCACATGGTTCTATGAGATACTGGCCTTCAGGCCAAGTGTCTACAAACAGCTCTTGAAGCTTGTAAGGAAAATGAGCATTGCAGTTTTAACCCTCAAACTGCTTACGTGCATGGCATTTGATTCCCCAAGGAAAAAGAAGTAACTAGTTTTATAGCAGTTTTTGCCTGCTTCAAATTTACAAAAGGATGGTTTTGCTCCCTTTATCCCAATCCAAATAAGAAGTAATTACACACATAGTTAATAAGGAATTCTGTACTTTATATGATAGAATAACAAAATAAAAGGAAGTGATTTGGAATACAAACTCCTAAACTCTGTGCATCTGACAGTTGAAGTTGCACAGCAAATCTGGCCTTCATCATCATGCCACGCTTTGTTCCTTCTTGCTGAAAGTAAATATGTTGTCATCACTTTGGTCACATTATCTTGGTACATGTTCTTCCTTGTTTAAATTAGTACGGAAATGAATGTTCTATGAATTAGAAAGATTGAGATTTCTGTCTCTGGTATAATAATTTTCACCAGCATAGTGTTGTAGTATTCCATATATGCAATCAATAACTAAGAAAATTTCACTAAGATTCATTTCTATGTTTTAGTGTTTTATAGTATACATATGTGCTTGTACCCCATATTTTCATATATACCCATTTAGAGACAGATTAACATTAATATACATTTTACACACATATATATATATACTATATTATGGTAAAATATATTATATGATATAATTATATATATTATATATGTAAGAATATATCTATGCCTATGTCTATGTGCATATTACTCAAATCAGTCTAATTAGTTGAGATCATATAACCATTCATAAATTTTTCTAATATACCAATAATATAGTGATAGTGATTGTCCTTTCAAGAAATAATTTATATCTTTCTTAATCCCTAATGGGTAGAGCAGTAATGATATATTTTGAAAAGTTTCTGAGAAAAAAATAAGTTAATACTCTACTGGTATATTTGTGATGAAGAAGAGCCCATGGCCTAAATATTCAGCTTCAAAAGCAGTAACTAAGGACAAAACCTGTAGATTTCATTAGACACAGAAAAATTGTGTGGTACCTAACTATAACCTTCACCCCTATTGGTTACCATTTGTGGACATGAAAGATGCACTGCATGTTTCCAGAGGAGAAATGTAACCAACAACCTTGCTATAATCTTTCTATCTTCAGCAGTGACCTGCTTACATGATATACTAGTGCAGTGGTGGCCCAAAAACTGTGGAAGAAAGCAGACACTCACTGCCTGATTGGCTTTAAGGCCTATTCCATGAGCTGGAACTCATCCCAACATTGTTCAGGTGAGCAAGTATCTGACACTAGATAGTACATGAACATAGTGAAAGTCAAATATGACTGTTCTTCTAAATGAATGTAGCATAAAACTGAGCCCCCAAAACACATTAACCATAGATCAGTGTCTTACATAACTATCATCAAAGAAACTTTCTCCCATATTAGATGGGAACTAATACAGAGATCCACATCTGGATAGGCAGAGAGAGACTCTTTGGAAAATCTCAATCCTAAATGGGATGTCTTCATTACGTCTTTTCCCCTAGGGCTCAGAAAACCTTACAGAAGTGGAGGAGGGAAAGATTATAAGGGCTATAAGGGATGGATGGTAACATAGTCTAGATACAGAGATTTGCACAGATATAATCTCACAGAGACTACAATAGCATACACAGGGCTTGTAGAGATTCAACTCTTAGTGCTGAGATGGGGAAGTAGATATATGATTATGTTTATAACTATGAAGAATCCTCCAGTTAATAACCACTTATAAAAGAAAAACTAGCTGGGCGGTGGTGGTGCACGCCTTTAATCCTAGCACTTGGGAGGCAGAGACAGGTGGATTTCTGAGTTCGAAGCCAGCCTGGTCTACAGAGTGAGTTCCAGGACAGCCAGGGGGCTATACAGAGAAACCCTGTCTCAAAACAAAACAAAACAAACAAACAAAAAAAAACTAGTTTCTCCAAGGGTGTCTCACTTGTACAAACCACAAATAGGGGCATGTCCCATGCCAAGCATTAGATGGTCAAACAAAATGAAGTAAAAGTTTTTTGAAGTTGTTTGTTCCCTTTTGCATCCCCATAGAAAGAACAATATCAACCAACCAGACCCCGCAGAGCTCCCAGGACTAAACCACAAACCAAAGATACACATGGAGGGCAGTCACATATATAGTAAAGAATGGCCTTATCTGGCATTAATGGGTGGAGAGGACCTTGCCTCTGTGAAGACTTGATGCCCCAGTGTTGGGGAATGCCATGACAGTGAGGTGGGAAGGGGTGGGTGGGTAAGGCAGCACCCTCATAGAAACAGGAGGAATGGGGATGCGATAGGGGCTTTGCAGAGGGAAACCAAGAAAGGGGAGAACATTTGAAATGTAAATAAATAAATATCTAATAAAAATAAAAATAGGTTTTTTTCTCATACAATATATTCCAATCACAGTTTTTCTTTCCTCTACTCCCCCTAGTTCCTCTATACCTGCCTTTCCACCAAGATCTACTCCATTTCTCTCTCTCAGAAAAGAAAGTCTTTTAAGAGATAATAACCAAACATTACAAAGTGAAATATAAGATAAAACAAATACCATATTGAAGTTGGATAAGGCAAGCCAACAGAAGGAAAAGAGCTTCAAGAGAAGGCACATTAATATTCTCAATCGCATACTTGGCATTCTGCTCAAAAACACTAACCTGAAAGCTAGAATATGTATATACATGGAGGACCTTGTGCAGAGTAATGTGGACCCTCTGCTTGTTCCTAATGTCTCTGTGCATTTATATTAGCTTTTTTCAGTTGATTTAAACAGCCTTATTCTCCTGATGTCCTCTATTCCTCTGACTCTTACAACTCTGCCTTCTCTTGTGTAGAGTTTCCCAAGTTCTGAGGGAAGGGTTTGATGGTGACATCCCAACTTGAGCTGTGTGTTCTGTGGTCTCTCTGTGTCATGTCTGGCTGTGGTTCTCTGTATTTGTTACTATCTGCTGCAGGAAAAGGCTTCTCTGATGACATCTGAATATGGCACTGATCTGTCAGTATAGAAGAATATCACTAGGAGAAATTTTATTGTTACATTGTATTTTTTAAAGACCTACTATGTTTTACACGAGGTCTCTGGGCTATCTAGTCTTTAGGTTTTGGTAACACAGTCAATATTGGGTTTGATCTCATGAAGTGGGACTGAAATCAAATGAGATATTGGTTGCTTACTTCCATAAGTTTTGTGCCACCACTGCCCTAGGATAATTATCAGGAAGGACAGATTATAGATTAAAAGTTTTATTTATGGGTTGGTGCTTTCCTTTCTTCTTTAGTAACCTGCAGAATGCAGTCCTATATCAAAGACACTAGAACATGGGATGAGCATTCTGTGTAGGCACTAGCTCAACCTTTTCATGTTCAATAAGTTGACCGTAGCCCAGATATTTGGGCAATTCTATAGGGACCCCTTTGGCCAGAAATTCAATTGGTTGGTACCCAATTGGTTGTAACCTACTACTGGTACTGGAAGCTTCATTTGATTACAAGAGTCGGCCAGTTGTGACTCTGTCTTTCTCACTATTTGAGAGAGTTCATTAGGATCACCTTCAGATATTTTAGAAAGATTCCACTGTACTAGGTTTTCTTAAGTACCTGAAATTCTTCTCATTTCTAGCTATCTTTCTCCCATTCTTCTCTCCATTGATTCTCCCACTCCTGTCCCCATACCATCAGTCTGCATATAAAAACTATTCAATTTCCCTGTCCCAGGAGAATCCATGTGTCCCTGCTAGTTCATTCCTCTACAACTAACTTGGCTTTGTCTTCAGATTGTAGATTGGCCATGATTTATGTAATGGTTAATATCTATATACAAGTAAATCAATAACATATTTACCTCACTCAGAATGATTTTTTCTAGAGCCACCCATTTGCCTGCAAATTTCATGAGGTCAGTTCTGTAAAATGTGAGTAATACTCCATTGTGTAAATGTACCACATTGTTTCCAATTTCTGAGTATTATATATAGAGTAGCAACAAACATGGTTGAGCAAGTTGAGCAAGAATGAAGCATCATTTGAGTATATGTCCAAAAGTTTACAGCTGCATCTCAAGGTAGATTGATTTGTCTCATATTTCTTTGTTGGACATAATTTTTAAAGCTTACTGGTCTTTTGCTTGTGTATTAGGGTTTTCAATTTTGAGTTTTATGGTGTGTGTGTGTTTGTGTATGTGTGTGTATATGTGTGTGTGCATGTGTGTGGTTGTGTGTGTATTTCTCATTTCTTTCAAACTTCCATTTTTTTCTGTTTGTCAGTTTGTTCATTCTGTTTTACCTTTGTTTGTCTTCCTGTTTTCTTAAGACATAGGAAGAAGTCTTGGAGTTATAAGGGTAGAGAGGATCTAGGAGAAGATGGAGGGCAAAATTATCAAAATGTATTATATGAACATAAATTCACTTTTAATTTAAAAATGCCATAGCTGAGGAAAAAATACTACAAGTTCTGAGAATCCATGACCTTGAAGGGAGGTAATCTGACCTTGAGGAAGACTTCAGATACCTGCTTTTCAAAGAAAGTCCATTCATGTTGTAGGAGCCAGAAGTGAAGAGAAAGGATAGCAGAGTTCAAGTTAGAAAACAAAGTTAAAAAAGGTAATGCAATAGCAACATTCAGGCTGATGCAAAGCAGAGCTGCCCTCCTTGCATGGAAGTCAATTTAATTTTGGGGACACAGTGGGATCTGCAATGTCTTCCAAAGGCCCATGCATTAGCAACTGTTAGAGCTATTTGTAGAGGTGGAAAACTTTACAATAGGCTTATTGGAGGAAGCAGTTGATAATGTGCATCCCCTTGTTAGGCTACAACAGACACAAGAAACGTTTTGTACTCTCATCCACCACTTCTTGAAGTGAGTGGCTTTTCTTCACTATACCTTTTACAAGATTCCGGTCTTGACAGAGATCTAAAAAAGTAGAGGAGCCAGATGATCATGGGTTGAAACTTTTAAAACTGTAAATCAAATTACATATTGCCTCCCATAAGATTTGTAGAATATTTTGTCATAACAAATAGAGATGATAAACACAACTAACAAATTCAGATAAAGCAGTAAATATGTTAGGTGGCTTACATTTCCTTCTGTGTCTGTACTGGCTGGTTTTGTGTGTCAACTTGACACAGGCTGTAGTTACCACAGAGAAGGGAGTTTCAGTTGGGGAAGTGCCTCCATGAGATCCAGCTGTGGGGCATTTTCTCAATTGCCCCTTGTGGGTGGTGCCATCCCTGGGCTGGAGGTCTTGGGTTCTATAAGAGAGCAGGCTGAGAAAGCCAGGAGAAGCAAGCCAGTAAAGAACATCCCTCTATGGCCTCTGCATCAGCTCCTGCTTCATGACCTGCTTGAGTTCCAGTCCTGACTTCCTTTGGTGATGAACATCAATATGGAAGTAAGCCAAATAAACCCTTTCCTCCCCAACTTGCTTCATGGCCATGATGTTTGTGCAGGAATAGAAACCCTGACTAAGACAGTGTCCCCTCATTTTCCATGGAAGAGATCCCAAGTCACAGGAGGAATCACTAGTACAATATGGCCTTCTCTTACACCTCCTACCAGATGGAAAATTATTTGATGAAAGTCCTGAAATAAACAAAAGTAAAGAAATAAATAAATGCCTAATAGAACTAAATAAATATATAAACTATTTGTTTAACAGTAGTACATAAAGTAGAGGGAGCTAAGGTGATATATTTCTACTTAAAATTAATCTTCTTTGCAAATGCTGAGAGAACATTATGTATGTAAGATACACATCTATGCTATTTAAACCTAGGGTTTTTGTACAATAAGAAGAACAACTATTGCTCGCTAAAAACTGTCTTGACAGAACAAGTAGAAATACATTGAGTTCGACTATGACATACAAAGGTATTATAAAATAAATAAAAATTAAATACATGTAGAAAATAATCACAACCAAATACAGTAACCTGAAATTTAAGACATTGAATGACAAAAAGGAAGTTTAATATGTTTTAATTTAAAATGTTAGGAAAGGTATAATAATAAAAGCCAACTTTTGACAGCATCAAATGAAAATAATAAATGATGGAAACTAAAGTGGAAAGATAAAAATTCAGGATCTGAATCTAGAAAAAATAAGCATACTGTAGATAAGCAATGACATTTACTTGCAGTTACATTAAATCATTAAAATATTGCTTAAAGTCATATGGTCCAGTAAAACTTAGAAAGTAAAACTACAATAGAAAGTAAATGATCAGATCAAAAGAGACTTCAAGAAATCTCTTATTTTCCTTTGAAACAAATATGCCAGAAAGAAAGTTTCCTAACAGCTGTTAACTTTTGTTTTTTCAAATAAGGCCACAAATTTTAAAAGATACTTTAAAAATGACAATTTGGACCTACTTAAGAGAACTCAAAAGGCTTTTATGTTCTTAAAACTAAGGTTAACTGATAAACCTTCTATCATTTACAATTACTTTCTAATGAAGAATAAATAATATTTAAGAGATCTTCCAGAAAACCAAGAATATCTTGACTAAATATGTGATGATGAAATGTTAAAAAATAAAAGATATATAAGAAAATATCTAATAAAAATAAATAAAAGATAAAGATGACAATAAAGGAGGAGGAGAAGAGGAAAAGAAAAAGGAACAAAGAAAGTAACAAGGAAGAGAAGAAAAAAGAAAGAGAGAATGAGAGAAGGGCAAAGGAAGGATGGAGGAATGAAGGAAGGCAGGAAAGATGGAGGAAGGAAAAAGGAGACAGAGCTAAAAAGTGGCTTTTCCATTCTTATCTCCTTGTACAAAGCTCCAGGCCAAGTGGATCAAGAACCGCCACATAAATCCAGATACACTGAAAATAATAGAAGAAAAAGTCGGGGAGAGCCTTCAACACATGGGCACAGGGGAATACCAAAGGCTTATGTCTAAGATAAACAATAGACAAAAGGGGCCTCATAAAATTGCAAAGCTTTTGTAAGGCAAAGGATACTGTCAATAGGACAAAATGGCAACCAAAAGATTGGGAAAAGATCTTAATCAATCCTATATCCTATAGATGGCTACTTTCCAATATATAAAAAGAACTCAATAAGTTAGACTCCAGAAAATCAAATAACCCTATTAAAAATGGGGTATAGAGTTAAACAAAGAATTTTCTACTGAGGAATATTGAATGGTAGAGAAGCACCTAAAAAATTTTTTCAACATCCTTAGTCATCAGGGAAATGCAAATTAAGACAACACTGAGATTCTACCTCACACCAGTCAGAATGGCTAAAATAAAAACTTAGGTGACAGTACATGCTGGCGAGGTTGTAGAGAAAGAGGAACACTTCTCCACTGCAAGCTGGTATAACCACTCTGGAAATCAGTCTCACAATTCCTCAGAAAATTGGACATGGTATTACCTGAGGCCCTAACTTTACAATTCCAGAGCATATACTCAGAAGATGCTCCAACATATAACAAGGACACATGCTCCACTATGTACACAGCAGCATTGTTTGTAATAGCCAGAAGCTGAAATGAACCTAGATGTCCTTCAACAGAGGAATTAAAACAGAAAATGTACATTTACACAATGAAGCTATAGTTACATTAGCTACCCAGCTATTAAAAACAATGAATTCATGAAATTCTTAGGCAAGTAGACGGAACTAGAAAATTTCATTCTAAGTGAGGTAACCAAATCACAAAAAAACACACATGGTATGCACTCACTGATAAGTGGATATTAGGCCAATTGCTTGGAATACCCAAGATACAATTAACAGACCACGTGAAGCCCAAGAAGAAGGGAGACCAAAGTGTGTAAGCTTCAGTACTTCTTAGAATGGGGAAGAAAATACTAACAGTAGGAAATATCTAGACAAATTGTGGAGCAGAGACTGAAGGAAAGGTCATCCAGATACTACCCCACCTGGAGATCCAACCTATACACAGTCACCAAAGGCAGGCACTATTGTGGATGCCAAGAAGTGCTTGGTGACAGGAATCTGATATAGCTGTATCCTGAGAGGCTCTACCAGTGCCTGACAAATACAGAAGAGGATGCTCACATCCAACCATTAGACAGAGCAGAAAGTCCCCAATGAAGGAGTTAGAGAAAGGACTGAAGGAACTGAAGGGGTTTGCAACCCCATAGGAAGAACAACAATATCAACCAACAAGACTGCCCCCCCCCAGAGCTCCTAGGGGCTAATCTACCAACCAAGGTGTACATATGGAGTGACCCATGGCTCCAGCGCCACATATGTAGCAGAGGATGGCCTTGTAAGACATCAATGGGAGAAGAGCCCCTTGGTCCTGTGAAGGCTTGATGCCCAAGTGTAGGGGAATGTGAGGGCAGGGAAGCAGGAGTGGGTGGGTGGGTGGTGAGCACCTTCATAGAAGCAGAAGAAGAGGTTGGGATACAGGGTTTTGGTGGGGAAGAGAAATGGGATAACTTTTGAAATGAAAATAAAGAAAATATCCAATTTTTCTTTTAAAAAAAAAGAAAGGAGAAAGTTAGCAGCAACATCTATTGCTCTAACAGAAGACCAGAGTTCAGATCCCAGCACCCACATTAAGTGTTTCAAAAGTTTTTACCTGTAGCTCTAAGGAATCCAGTGCCCCCTTTCTGGCCTCAGACATAGAGAGCTAGACTGAAAGACAGTCTCTCTCTCTTTCTCTCTTTCTTTCTCATACTCTCTCTTTGTCTCTCTGTCTTTCTGTCTCAGTCTTAGTCTCTGTCTCTCTCTCTGTCTCAACACACACACACAGCATAAAAAAATTACTTTGACTATAATTTACACACACACACACACATACACACATACACACATATACACGCATACATTGTATGAAAATTATTTTTACTACAATGGTGGAGGATTAATCATTAAATTTGATAAATTTTTGTGGTAATGGAATATTGCTGACTACACTAGCTCTTACCAGTTCTGAAGGGAACAGCATTAACATAGTCAAATGCTAATGACTTTCAATGTTGTCAAATAAAATGCAACTGTTTGGAACTTTAACAAGATGAATTTTAGCATATGCAGATAATGATATAGCAACAAAAGAAATCACAAGAGAAAAGTATTGTCATTTCTTTATCTAGTATACAAAGAAATTAAGAAGTCGAAGTGTACTGTATTTTACAACAAAAACTTGTGTGTGTATGTGTGTGTATATATATATATATACACTTACCAATTTTATATATATATATGTATATATATATATATTGCTAATTAATGACAATAAAAGACGGAGTAGATGATTTCTAAGGAAATTAAAAATATGTAAGTATGACAATAATTATATTGCATATCTAAAACAGAGATATTAAACTATAAATTAATAAACATTAGGCTATTTAAAATTATGAAAAAATTAAAATGAAGAGAATGAAAGTTTTTATATAGTAAGAATAAGAAAATATGTAGGGTAAAGTTGTAAAACATTATTTTATTTAAAATTTTGGTATTTTCCTTGTTATAATTTGCAATTATAAATTAAAATAAGGTATTTTTCCCATTCATTAATTTATTTATTCACTTTACATTCAGGTGTTGCTCTACCCCCATTCTTCCCTAGCATGGTCTTACCATCCTCTCTCTTCTCCTCCTCTGGGAGGGTGGAGGCTTCCCTGGGCATCACCTCACCCTAGCACATCAAGACTCCGCAGGGCTACACACATCATTTCTCACTGAAGCCAGACAAAGCAGCCCAGTTAGGGGAACAGATTATATAGACAGGCAGCAACTTTAGAGATAGCTACCGCTCCAGTTGTTGGAGGACCCACATGAAGACTGAGCTGTGTATCTGGTATATATGTGAGGGGTGGGGCTAGGTTCAGCATGTATATGCTCTTTGGTTGTTGGTTCAATCACTGACACACAGTTCAAGGTTAGTCAACTCTGTATTCCAGTGGAGCTCTTATTCTTTCTGGGACCCTCAGTTGTTCCCCCATCTCTTCCACAAGAGTACTTGAGCTCCATACAGTATTTGGCTATGGGTTTCTGTATCTGTTTCAGTCAACTGCTGGGTGGAGCCACTCAGAAGACAGTCGTGTTAGGCTCCTCTTGTGCATGTCCTTTGGGTCTGGGTCATATCTTACTCAGAATGATATTTTCTGGTCCCATCCATTTGCATGGAGACTGAGTTGCATGGGTGCTACATATGTGCCTGGGTCCTCAGTCCAACCATGTATGCTCTTTGATTGGTGGCTCAGTCTCTAATAACTCCCAGGGATCTAGATTGTTTGGCCCTTTTGTTTTTCCTATGGAGTTCCTATCCTCTTCAGGGCCTTCAATGTTTCAGGCCAGTCTCTGCTCCATCTTTGTCCCTGCATTTCATTTCCTTTAGACAGGTCAAACTCGGGTCTAAAATTTTATGGATGAGTTGGTGTCTGCATCCCCGCAATGGGAGTCCTGCCTGGTTACAGGAGGTGGCCTGTTCAGGTTCCATATCCCCCCTGTTAGGCAGCTCAGCTCAGGTCCTCCACATTGACTCCTGAGAGCCTCCCTATCCCCGGCCTCTGGGACGTCCTAGGGATTCTTTCCACACCCTTTCCCACCTATCCCTGGTACTTGCAGATTTCCATTCATTCTCCTGGCCCTCAGGCTCCCTTTCTGTTTCTCTCCATATCTGATCCTGAAACTCCTATTCCCCTCTCTATCCACTCTCCCATCCAGTTTCCCTCTCTCCCTCTGCCTTTTATAAACTAGATATGTTAATACAAACAAATTCTGATAGAAATAGAAATAAGTAAATGGATGTCTGTCATACCAAATACATGTTCTCAGGTGGGCTTCAAGAAGAATTCAGTGAGTCCTAGGCTTAATCTCAGATTATAGTTTTCTGTGACTTAGAATGTCTTAACTATTAGTCTAGAATGTGTCAGATACTATATGTAGATAGCATAGTCATCTGGGAAGTTCATTTCAGGAAAGATTGCTTAAAGATCATGTTCAAAGTTTCTCACTCAGTAAATCTGAGTATTGTCTAAACCTTGCCATCAAGGATCTGGGTGCTGATGTTGCTGTTGGAGTGGGACCAGTACCAAGAAAGCCACTGCAGTATGTGCTGCTTTTTGGGGAGACTTTTTTTTTTTTCTGTAATTGCTGGTATATGGTGGAGAGACTGAAAGTGGATATGTCCATAAAAGTGCCTATTAGAGAATAATAAAACATGTGAACTAGGTTTCTAATATCCAATGTTAGCGTTAGCTTCTTAGCAGGCTTAGAATTATCACCAATACAAAGTCGATTCTTCACCCCACGTAAGGTGTTTAGTATTGTAAACTGCCCCTGAAAGCTCATGTATTAAAGAGTTGGTATTAATTAATTTATTAGATTTGTATCTCCATTCTTTTGTCTGTGTGCATTGGGTAAGTGTATTACAACAATATGCTTGACTAATTTTTGGAGTCAGACATTTGATGCAAACAAAATTCTCTATCGCCAGTTACTCCCCTCGGTTTTGTGGTGACAAGCATGAAGTCAAAAGCCCACAGCCATGCCTCCGGCTCCAAGCTCTGGGGAATAATTCTCTGGTCTTATTTTACTACAGAACAGATTTAAGATTGGGCAGACTATCAAGCAAAGCTCATGAAATGCAGTGTCCATTTGGATTAGTAAGGATGGTATCAATGATCTTACAGATGAATTCCACGCTCAAAACAACAACAACCACAACCACAACCACAACAACGAAAGTCCAACTAAACTCTGATTAAGATGCTTTTTGATTGTGAGAAATAATATCAAAATAAATAAAATAAAGCACTTTGCATATTGGTATGTACAGCATAGCAATGGGAAACACAGCAGAAGAACAGTTAAATGAGACTCATTATTGAAAAATGATTTTTTTTTCTTTTTATACTTAGCAGTGCAAATGGCCTTGCTAAATTAAGTTTAGATACGATCTTGTGTATATTCTGGTATCATTTATTCTTTGTTGCCACAGGATAGTCTTGTTTGAAAATATCTGTTGCATCCATAGCAATAAAGCCGACTGAATTTCAGCAGTCAAGTAATGTAGAATTGGTGCACTATGGAGGAACTTATAAAACTACTTATATTCTGATATTCTAAACTCCAAAA
>NW_022196904.1:150952619-150962734 GCF_008632895.1 Mastomys coucha
TGCTGGGATTAAAGGTATGCGCCACCACCACCCGGCAAGGCTTCTCTTTTTAATCTCAAGATATAGTTCATATTTTCACTTAAAAATCACATATCTATCTGTAACTATAGGAACTAATGGGGGGAAGGAGAGGCTGCTAAAACTAAGGTTCTTTTGAGAGGCCATAATAAAATATAATAAGGTAAATATCTTTTAAAATATACACATATATGAATTCAGTCTAAATGAAATCTCTAAGTAACAGGGGAGAAAACGCCATTTCTACATCTCTTGTCACTAAATGAGCTGGGAGAAACCTTTGGTATTTCCAACACTTGGTTGCTCTCCACAAACTGATGGTAAGGCCCGATTGCTAAAGAAACCAACCACATAACACACTGAACTTGAAAAAATGATGAGTGGGTACCTACCTAGATCTTCCCCTCCTGCAGACTAATGTTTATGACACTGGAAGGAACTCCGAATTCTACCAAAAGAGAAATGTGAGCATCAACTTAGGTGAAAAGCTCTCAATATAAAATGGGACCTGTTTCATTGCACTATGGTGCAAGGGTGGAACAGAGCTGGTGGGAGTAACCAAGTAACCAAGCAAGATTTGATTTGATGTGCCACCCACTTCAGGAGATGAAGGCCATACCTGACACTGTTTGAATAGCCAAGAACCTGAGGATAATTAACTCAGGGCCCCAGAGAAAAAAACAAACACAGCTGTTCCAATAAAGGAACATAGTAAGAAAATGATTTCTACTATGCTAATGGATCAGTGCCTTGGCTAGACATTATCAGGGAAGTTTTCTACTGCAAACAGATTGGAACAAATGCAGAGACCAGCAGTTAGACAATATTCAGAGATTAAAGGACCCTGGAACCCTTTATCCTAAATGGCAAGTCTCCATCAAATCTCACTTCTCAGAGCTCTGGAAACCGTGGAAGTCAAGGCAGAAAGAGTGCGGGAAGCAGAAGGGATTGAGGATATCACAAGAAACAAAACCTTGTATACATAGAATGACCAACCATTTCACATGTGAACTCACCCAGAGACTGTGACTATCTATTTCTTACTTATGGATGAGTCTATGGGCAATCTGGTTTTATATTACTATTACTGATGAGGCAGGGAACTTATGGATCTTTGTTTCTGTTTTTGTTTTTTCATAAGTATTCCAAGCTTTTCCCTAATATCCACTTATCAGTGAGTATCATTACATTTTTATAATCCTATTGTCTTCCCTAACAGGGGCTGATAGTTGGTTTGCATTCCTTATTTCATTGATGTTTTTAATAAAAAGTAAATTGTAACCGCAAAAAACACAGATGTATATGTCTCATAAATATTAGACTTGATAATCATGCATAATAAATATATACTGAAATTAGAAACTAAAGCATAATATATAGCTATAATCATCAAAGAAGACTCAATCATCAGATTTCACATAATGGAGGGAGATTGCTGACCAGTAAAAGATTTCCTCTGACCTTCTTGTATTACACACACACACACACACACACACACACACAAAAGTAAATGAATTTTTTAAATGAATTAAAAACTCTCTGTAGACAGATACCTTTTGAAATAGGTTAATGCTATAGGAATATTTGGGCTTATCCAGAGTAACAGAAGCAGTATAGTGCGAGAGGTTATAAACCTCAAATAAATTCTACAATTTCCTCTGAAAAAGTCAAATTACCATTTTATACATTCACACATAATACAGAGACATGCATATATACATCTACCCTGAACTCTACATTGTATAAATAAATCCCTCTTCACAGTCCTAATTTAGCATCTAGTTGTATCCATAAGAGTATAATAATTGGACTTTCTCTCCCAGGATGTTCATCTTATATTCTTAGCACAACACTAAATAGGGATATAGTTCTTACCTACACACCTTGCTGTCCTTTTACCATGACTTCTAATCATTTTACTGTGATGGCATTCACAGAATATCCTCTATGCAAACATGTATAATGTATAATTTGTACAACTATCACTTTGTCCATCCATCTACCCTCACCTTGTATAGGTTTAATGGTCTCTTAAACTGCTTATGTCTTTTCTGCTCCCCTGCAGATATGAGGGTATGGAGAGAGGATGGTTAGTGTGTCTAAGGATGTCTAACACTTAGAAGAATAACTTCTAATACTCTAGCATTCAGTAGGAAAGCTACTGTTAACAATTATTTGTGTATTTCAAAACCATCAATAAAAAGAAACTGAATATTTTAAACCCAATGAAATAAAAAAAGAATGCTTGAAGTCATAGGATATGCCAATTATACTCATATAATGAATATTCATTGTATACATTTATCAGTATACTCAGGAATCAGTGTATTTAATAACCATTTATCATATAGAAGAGTCTGCATTAGAAATGTTGAAGCTGTATCACTTGGATTTTTCCAGGGCTTTCTAACCTTCCTCAGGCCTATTGCAGGTGTTCACGATAACCTTACTCACAGTGACACTATCTCTCTGCCAAAAAAGGCTCTCCTTGATGCTCTTTAAAATGTGCCTTACACTTTTTTTTTTATTTATTTATTTTTTTGAGACAGGGTTTCTCTGTGTAGCCCTGGCTGTCCTGGAACTCACTCTGTAGACCAGGCTGGCCTCAAAAATCCACCTGTCTCTGCCTCCCAAGTGCTGGGATTAAAGGCATGTGCCACCACTGCCTGTGCCTTACACTTCTATTGCTTATGAACGTTGCCCTTGATCTATTGTTATCTTGAATGTTCTCTTCTCTGCTGAAGAATATATTTAGGTCTATTTTAAAAGACATGCTGCATAGCAGACTTCATGCAGAATTACACTGTTAAGCAATCTTACCTTTTATTTTTTCTTCTTCATATTAAATAGTCTTTGGGCCCCACACCAGTGAGCAGTGCTAAAACAAGAAGCTCATGACACCCCTGCTCTCCCAGTTCTTCCATCGAAAATTGATAGTCTGATTTATGCACTTTTTCACATTAGTAATACAACCTGTGAAATAATTTCAATAGGTCTTTGTTCAAAAGAGATGTGTAAAGCCTCAACATGCATGCATACAAGGAAGCACACAGGCATGCCCACAGGCATGTGTGTACGTATGTATGTATGCATTGTGTTGCATTCTCAATTCTTACAAATGTACGTGGTCCATAGTAACCATTCAATAAAATAGTAAATTAGAATAAGGAGATTATGTGTTACTGAATTGGTCTGGGGTTGTTATTTTCCTTTCCTTTGTTTTGTTTCTTCTTCTAGCAGAGAAGTCATGTGACGTCCAAAGTAGACTGCCTACTATTAAACCCACAGAAAAGGAGGCACCAGTTGAAGCACTAAAGACCCAAAGATCTGTTAATAGATAAAGGGGATGACTTTGGTAATAATCAACTTGATTTTATTGTTTGTTGTTCCCACCAAGAAACTTAAATGTTTGGACATTTACATACTAAGTATAGCTAAACATTCTTTTGCTGTTAAATCTATAAATCTTTATAGTATTCTCTGAAGTTATTGACTTCTTATGAATAGAATTGGGACACCATACTATTTCCCGAATATCCAACCATTCGGTAATAAAGTTTCTGTTGAGCAAATTCCCCAAAATCTCACAACTATATTGTCATGAGGCTACACTGAAAACAGTTGTTCTTGTAGTGGAGTGCTGAAATTTCATAACTCAGTTGAAAATGTAGATAGTTAACCTGTCTCCTAAGTCTTCCCACTGGAGATCATTTTTTTTTCTTAGAATTTGTTCAGCAGGCAATTAATTACTCATATCTGTGCTCATATACACAGCAATATAATTTCATTAAAGCATAATTAAAACCAATTGCATATTCCTTATTAGCTCTGTCAAGTTAAAAGAGTCTTGTGATGGAGCTGGGAATATAGCTCAATGGTAGATTGAATTCTTCATAGTGTGAGGCCATGGTTTGGAGAGGCTGTACTGAAAATATGTGCAAGCAAACAATTAGAATTATTCAAAAACTTACCTTATTATGGAAGCTTAATGGGATTGTTAAAATTGTTCTCTGGAAATTAACAATCAGATTGAAAGCTAAGTTTTTGGGTTATATTTGAAAATTAATTCTTCTCTGACTTGATTCTCTCTTCTTCCTTGAGAACTTTCCCTTTATGACAAATTGGATCCCTCTATGTCAGTCATGTCTCTTTCTTCCCTCCTGCATTCTGTATAATTTTGTCTTCTGCTAGAATGTTCTCTTCAAATGTCCCTCCAGGAAAATTCCTCTGTGTACTTGTGATGTACTTACCAAACTTCTGTGTCAATGACTACTTATGTATGAGCAGAACAATAAAAATCAAGTAAACTAACACTTCAATTACTTAATTATACTAACCATATTTGAAGTGCTAAAAAGCCACAGACTGACAATGCCTATAGTGTTAGGCATCACAGGCATCAAACATATCTATTATCACAGAAACATTAATTAGACTCTGTTACATACAACTGACAACATATTTCTTTTTATTAATTTTATTAATATTGTCTTTTTATATTCTTAAAAATTGATGTCTATCAGACATGCCTATAGCATAGCACTGAGATAATAGGGATCTCATATTTTGGCAAGTAGAAGTAAATAAGACTTATTCTACCAATTCAAATTACTCAGAGAATACAACCTTGCTTTCAGAAGAATTTAGAGAGACTCCAATTTCACATATCAAAACGTTTAACCCAATACAAGGCAAATATGCTAAATAAACTAAATTGTAATCTTTCTTATCTAATTAGTCAATTTAACATTAAATCAAGTTGATTTTTTTTCTCTAACTAAATTTGATATCACCTATTGATTTCCAGTCAGTTATTTGCATCTCAAATGCCACTGTAATTACATTGGATTGTTGCTCATGCCCATAGAGACTATGATATGCTAAATTTCATATTAGGGGGTTTGGTAGGACAACTAAGCTTGCCTATTTCTGCATGCTTTCTGACAAGGAAAATATAAGGTGGGCCCCTAGGGAAATAATATACTCCAAGTGGCATCCATTGGTCCTGAAACCACTTTAGTTTTATTGCTTCTTGGTTCTTATGTTCAGGTTTCAGAAACTGAAAAGGGAAAAAAGGAAAAAAAAACAAAACAAAACAAAAAAAAAAACCCACCGACTTTACGTAGCACACTTGCAGTTTGGAAAATGGAAATTTTGTATCATAACGAGAAGCCAGTGAATATATTAGAGTAGTTTGTTTTGAACCCTCATTTAGTAGAAAAATAATTTGTTTTAAGTTTGGAGACATCATTAGCTGCACAAAATTTCTAAATGTGGGGTCCATAAGAAAAACTATCTGCACAGATGACAAATATTCAAAGTGACACACTGTGGTGGAAATATGACAAGTTCAACTCTAGCATGATTTACTGTTCTGCTAAGAGGGTTTTCATAAGAATGAGAAGATATTTACAATTCAAGCAGGTTGCTATGCTAAGCAATGTGAGGCTTAGCAAAGATGAGGGTAGACTTGTGTTCTTGCTTATAGTACATATATTACCAGCATTAACTATTTTTGTTTTATCCATCCAATTGAACTTGCAAACTACAACTATCTGTTCTTGAAAATTGTTCTTTAAGGATAATAGCTGTCCTTAAAGCGATTATTAGAAAAACAGCCAAATTCTACAAGCATAAACTTTTTTTACACATTACCATGTTGAAAAAAAAAATACACTGAAAGGAGTTGGTCTTGGTTCATAGGATTGCTGAATAGGATCCTGAGACACAAACGGAATGCTTGCACTGAGAAACTTTATTAACACTGATAATTCTCTCCTACAAATGGCAGATGCAGTAGTATTAATATACCTACTGCCTATATCTGCTCATTATGATACTGCTAGACTAACCACATATGGTATCCTCCATAATTTATCATAACATGTGGAAATGTTTCCTTCAGGCAACTGATATTATGGGAAACAATTAAATAAAACTCCATGGTGCTATCTCTGTGGGTAGCCAACTCAGGAAGGCAACTGTTTGCCCCACCCAATGATACAGCCAGAATCTGCCTATACAGCATTTGTATGGCTGAACTTACAGGCTATGTCATTTAAATTGTAGATTTTCTTTGCAATGAGGTGGATGTGAATGCAATGACCTAGCCCTCTACTCACCAATAAAGATTTTTTTCTGCATCTTTCTCTCACTGAAATATTATTCCTACTGTTTGTATTTCCATACGAATCAACCTGTGAGGCGATGGAACCAAGAGAGACACAGCAGGAACATTTTTTCCCCTTGTGTGCTTCCATTTTTTGAAGTTGCCATTAAATAGCAGTACCAAGAATAATGAGGAAGCTGCATTGGCTGGAAAGGCTCAGAAAAGTTGCAATGTTAGAAAGAGAGCCAGAGCACAATGATCATGACGTGAACTGAAACCAAACACTACTTAGGAGTACTGACCAGTGACTTACGTTCCAGTGTGATGACTGAAGAATGTTGTGTTTATAATAAGAAGAAAACATTGTCAGTTACTATGGGCTTCAGGCTCATGGTATTCAGATAATATCAGTCAGATGATACTCTCATGAGGTTGTTCATTGTTATCACTTTCGGATTTTCCTCCAGAGCAAATTGAATAGAATCTTCTGTTCTGAATATGCCAAAAGGACTTAAGTCAAATCAAGTCAGTTCAGAAGCCATTGTTTGGGCAATGGGCATTCGGGAGGTAATTGTGTCACAAAACTCCCCTGTAATGAAGTTTGTCTTACTGTATGCACACAGAGAGCAAGAAAAGTCACCGGGAGATGGAAGCATCAAAAGTATGATTTGAGAAGTTCAGCTCAGCCTCAGAATCTGGGCCACTGTATTTAATTGAGAACACATTTAAATTTCTTTGATATTTCTTTACAGAAATGTACAATACCCCAAGGGAAAACATATTTCATGTAAATTACATTAACTTTGTTAAATAAGCAAATCACCACTTACCTGTAAGCAAAAGAAACGGTCAAAATGGAAGCTACTGACTCTACCCTCTTTGCATCCAGAGTCAGCAATTGCTTTTCATAGAATAATTTTCAATCAGCAATTAGTCATACTGAATAAATATTTTATAAAGAGGCCATAAGATACAATTAATCTTTCCTATGAAAGTAATTGACTTCTGTCTTGTGTGAAACTCTTGAAAATTTTCCTTAGTTTCCTTCCTTTAATGAGGGTGTGTATAGGAGAGGATAGCCTGGTTCCCATAAGTTTTCACTTTGCTGAGCCACACATGTGCATGGCAAGTAATAGGGCTGTAGTGATTGTACATTTCATTGTGCAAATTTCAGAGTTAGGGTACGTGTAGACTCTACTGCTCAATACAGACTCCTTGAAATTGTGGCACAAAGACACGATTTAAAAGTCTCTATACTTTGTTTAGGATGTAGAATTATTGATAATATGTGGAATGCTAGGAGAAAACCAATATTCTTACAAGAATCACAGTCAAGAATTCACTATCATTGGAGAGGGAGACTGTAACCTGGCTATAATAGATAGGTATAAAATAGGTACATGATGCTTGTCCACTATGTTTTGAAAAGTACTGATTGTCAGTCTTTCTTTTTGATCCTAACACTGTCTTGGGTTAAGGTGAGAATGATACCATTATTTAAGCAGGAAGTTATTTGCTTAGACCTAATTTATCTATTTGTTTGTTATATATCTAGTTTGTTTTAATGGTATTTGTGATGAAAAATTGAATTATAACAAGAAAATTTTAAAAGTAAAAATATGAAGGAAAATATAAAAGCTGAAAGATAGCAGAACAAAGACAAAACAGCTCTTATTTGAAATAGAAGTTGTAACTTGAGGCTCAGTATGTCTCTAAGCTTTCAGTAGTCAGTTTAAAAGGAGAGGAAGAACCCAAATTTGCATGAGTCTTCACACACAGGCTATCTTTAACGATGTTCTTTCCACCCTATTCTGCTCAAGTACGTTTGATTTTATCTCTCTTGGAGGCTTATTGCTATCATTTTGCTAGTTGAAACACCATTAACTTAGATGTTGACCTCACTTTTTTTTTATAGAACAATTGTGTGATAATTTTTAAGGAATGAAAGAAAATGAAGAAGAAAAGGTAAATTGTGGAATAACACATATCCTGCTGAAGAAGTGTGTCCATTTTATATTAAGCTATACCAATACATAAACAGAAGACAAACAAGATAGACTTTCTCTGTATATTAATTTTGGTTGATCAGTGGTAAATAAATAACAGAAGGCATTGTAGATTGAAATAAGATATTATAATAAACAGCTTGACAAAGAATTATGTCTTTATTTTCACCCACAAAGCATTCCTTCTTTTAGGTAAAATGACTGAGTTCCAGGTTAATAAAGATACTTTAAGCAATGACTAGTTATAAATGTTTTCTAGTAAGTCCAAAATTAAATTAAAAGCATCTGTGTGTGTGCACGCACGTGCGCACACGCACGTGCGCACACCAGGGTGTGAGGTGACATGCACATTTGACTAATAATTTCATTGATGTTTCAAAGATGAATGGAAGAATTACCCAACATATGACTGATGTGTCCATTTCCCACTATCATACTACAATCATAAACCTGCCACATTTTCCAAATTCAAAAAATAGTTTATTTTCCTCAGATAGACGTGGCCTCGGGTTGCAGATATTTGTAAAGTGAAATAGAAGAAGACATATGTAAATATTCAAAGCATAAAATTCCATTAAAGTGTATTTGTTCCTTGGTTCAATAATATATACAAAGCCATTTTTATTCACAGTACTCCAGTGATCATTAAGCTCATCATCTTGTTGTTTGCCTTGTAAAATCTCTTCAGACATCTTCTTGTATGATCAACAAAACAAACTGTAAAACTTGAAAAGTTTGAAATGGAGTTCTGTAATTGATTTTATGAAAAGTATGGTGAAAACGAGGCTTGCTCATGAAGATGCCAACAACCTTAATCTATGAAGTGAGAGGAATTTTTAAACACTGCAACCTGAGGATCTGAAAGAGCTCCTGAGTCCTCAGGACATTATAGTGTTTGTATAGTTCTGCAATGGGAAGAGGAAATATAAAATCAGCAAGTGACTTAGACTAGACAAATTAACCATAACAAACCCATTTTGCTAAGAGACAAAGGTAGGTCATGTCTGCATTTCAGATTAAGACAGGAAGTATCCAGTTCTTCTGCCTCCACTATTATTGTTTTAGTATTACAAATGGGTTCCTTAAAATGGTGCTTTCCTAAGAGACACCATGTGAGTTATAGGGTCTTACTTGACACGTCCAATAACATAGTGACTTAGGCTCTTTAATCCCTAAGTTAAGCCTGTGAAACAACTGTCATTTTTACTGATGTCAAGACAATTTTAGTTACTCTAACTCTATTGGACACTTAACTTCTGCACAGCAGAGGAAGATGTTAAATAAGATGAAGGGCAGTTTAGACTTTAAAAATCCAGTTTTGACATAGATAAAAAAATTCCTACTTTTAAAATTGGATAAATACTCCTTTCTGTAAATCTTCTAGATGGTTCCTTAGAAAAATATTTCTCAGAATATGTTAGATTTAAAAAACAATACTTTATAATTCTGGAAAATTTGTATAATTTATGTTTAAAAATAATGTTCTCAGAGTTTTTGTCCAACTACCTGACAAGGTGAAAGTGAAGTCAGGTACTTAGCTTATTCTGACAAATATTTATTATATTCTAATACTTATTCTGACAATACATCTTTTTGATTAGAAATATTGGCTCAGAATGATTTTTCTATACTTTTTCTGATTTGTCCAGTGAGATTTTAGAAGAAACTGATTAGGTAAGATTTTTACTGCCAAAAGATAAAGCAAGATATTAGCTAAAGTGTTCAATATTAAGAGGCCTGTATAAAATTATGACATTGCAGTGTGTCTTCTGAAAGTACATGCACAGTAAGTGTCCTCTTAAGGGGTAACTGAAATCATATTTACAATTCATGTGACACCACAAAAGATGTACATATTATAATTAAAACTGGCATTAGATCTTCTCTCCGGTGAGTTCCTAAGCCGGGAACAGACAGCAGGGAGGCACAGACCCCAAGAGTTGCAGGGGAGCCGCCAGGCGGCAGGGACAGGATCCTCTCAG
>NW_022196904.1:150970636-150972293 GCF_008632895.1 Mastomys coucha
AAAAAAAAAAAAAAACTGGCATTAAAGAGAGGGAAGACAAATTTCAAACAGGAGAATTTATAATTCATACCTTAGTTTCAACATTTTCAGCCTTTACTTATAGACAATGTTTTCTACATATATGTTCTATTCAAATACAAAAAGAAAAGAAGAATTTTTGTTGTTGCTTGTTAGTAGTTTAGGTATCATATTTAGCATAAGGGATGACATTGATCTTTAAAGAAACAAACCTCTGTGTGTATGTGTGTGTGTGCGTGCGTGTGCGTGTGTGTGCATGTGTGTACTGTGCACATATGGAAGCCTTTATTCTCTCTCCTTCTTTGGATTGTTATTGTTTGAGGAACTTTTGTGAGGACATCCAGCTTCTACTAATGCAGAGTCTCTACTTTGTCTGCAGAGCTGCTGTGAAGTGACCAGCCTAGAAAATGCTCAAAGGTGAAATGGTAATTCCATTTCCTCTTTTCTCAATCTTGGAAGACTTAGATATAACATCACTAAAGGAAAGAAATAGTCTTTGTAACTGTTAATGCCTTCTTTTTTTTAGAACTTGCTATTTAAATAAATATCCTCCATGAGAAGCCATCTTTGTAATTGTTCATCAGGGCTGACTAAGCCCAAAACATTATAGGCTATTGCTAATATCTTTAATTGACTCCAAGATGTAGAAGTAAAGTCCCTATTGCTAAAGGTGACATGTACTTTAGACAGTGGACAAAAAGAACACAAGAAGAATCTCTCCTGAATTCTTCCACTCTGAGGACAGGTTTTTATGGTACCAGGAGGTACCATGCAAGGTACCAAAGGTGGGAAGAAACCTGCAGTCATAACTAGATATTATGCATATGAATCAGAACAGTGTTAACCCAACATGATAACCCCAAATGTGCAATAGTGACATTCATTCTGTGGCTGTAACCAACCGTTCTCCAACTGAATTTAAGATTCACTCAACAAGAGTGAAAACCTAGCCAATTACTCAGGGTTAGTGAAGGCAAAGATCTTTGAAGAAAATCTACAACTGTCACTTTATTAAATGAGCATAATCCTTAACTGTATTTTTGAATGTTTGTTTTTATAATCACAGTTAAGTGGAGTTCTCCTTCAACCCCCATCAATGAAACCTCACTTGGAATCAGAAGAAGAATATTCCTGAGAACAGTAAGTGATAAAAATAAAAAGTTGTGGAGCCCAGTCCCAAATGACACATCTATATCACAAATCCTGTACCTAAGGCTTGGGAATCATTACAGAAGTAAAGCAGGAGAAACTTTAAGAACTAGAGGATCAGAAAGTTTGTTCTAGGATTGTGTTTCTTAGAAGTTTCAGAGAAGTTACTCATGAAATGGCAGCTATATGGCTTTTTAAACAAAATTTGAATAATGATGACAAAAACAAAAAGGGTAACATGGAAGGAGGGAAAGTTAGAGAGCCTCAACACTGCATAATGAATTAAGGGCTACTAAGGGATGTTGGCGGCAGGAGAAATAGTCTTCTCTAGAAAAGAGCACACAACTATTTATCCAATTTCAAATAGTCAGCCCTGAATATACATACATGTATATTCATGTACATGTACTGAGCAAGTTGTATTTATATATCTAGAACTATATACCTACCCTCTGTATCCACACCTATATACCTACAGATATATATATAT
>NW_022196904.1:150972303-150974858 GCF_008632895.1 Mastomys coucha
ATATATATATATGTATATCAGTTGAAGAAAACACATCTATGAATTTGGGTACAATGGGGGTATATGGGAGAGATTAGAGGAATAAAAGAAAGGTCATGGATTATGTGAAAATATTATGTACTCAAAAATCATAAAAAATAACTCATTATAAATTTTTATAATGCTACTCTATTCCAAACAATATGATATGGAATTATTACTACGACTGTGAATCCTTTGACAAAACTCAATTTGTTCATGTTCACACATTTCTTTCTGATTAAATGAGCCTTTCTACTTCTAAATGGTACTGCAGAGCTTCTGTTTGGAAAGCAAAGCACTGTCATTTCAACAGAAAGTCATGTGATGCTCATTGAGTAGAACATGCAAGAGAGCTCATGGACCCATCTTTGTATTTAGTGATTCTGGTACTTTATTTTTGAAACAGTTTGGCTTCACTATCATTCACAAGAAAGCATCCACTTTTCCCTCCCCTATTCTATATTATTTATTTAATTTTTGATTTCTCTCCTAGCATTTGTATCAATTGGAATATACATTTCATGTTATATATGTAAAAACATGGCAAAATAATACTCTTTTTCAATGTTCAGAGCTGCTTTCAAAAATAAAATTTAATTTTTATGACTTTTAGTTTCAATATTTCTAATTTTTGTTACAAGAAACTGAACTTCATCACTAGCATTCACTTGGAGAATGTCATTCTTAAAAGTAAAGCTTTAAAATGTATTTTCTTCATTGTCTTTATTGTGGCTCCTTCTCAGATAGACAGTTTTGTTGATGACAAGGTCTAGGTGAGTAAATGTGTCTCAGAACCTTACACTTGCTGTCTCACTGCTTCTGACCTCCATCATAAATGTAGATCTGATGACAAGGAAACTGCTGTCAGAGCTGTACCTTCCAGGCAGCTTTCCCTTTTATCCTGCTTTCAATACAATATGCTCTCTTTAGCTTAAGTGATTGCACCTAAGGCTTGGAGAGATATAATTCTTTTCTTATTTTCATTGTACTTCCTATGACTATTTTGACATTTTTTTTTATTAAAAATACTAATAGCTTTGCAGTTGTTCTATCATTCAGTACTCATTTACTTTTCTCTTATTCTTGCATTACCCATGTATCTTGGACTTACATCCCCCAGTCATGAGTGTTCTCAGTTTTATTTCCAGCATGCCGATGCAGTCTTCATACAGTCCAAAGATTGTGCATCAATTTAAACTTTACAGAGCACTGGGGCTGTTTGTGAAACATGGTTCTCTGAGTTACGGGGACTGCAAGGATGCCATGATGCCAGTCTCCAGAATACAAGAAGCCTGGGATGAGGAGAGCACAGGAATGGTTTTGTTTCAGCTGTGGTAATTTTGTAATCTGTTATAACCTCAGTAGGAATGTACTACATCTTGTTTCATAGTTAGCAGGAATTCTTTGGAGAAAGAAGGTTGGTTTAGTTTCTGACAGTGTGGATGATATTTTGATTATTAATGATATTTCGCTAGCACAGGAAACTTTTGAATGAAAGAGAGGGAGGGAGGGAGGAAGGAAGAAAGGAAAGGAAGAAAGAAAGAAAAAAGGAAGGAAGGAAGAAAGGAAGGAAGGAAGGAAGAAGGAAGGAAGGAAGGAAGAGAAAGGAAATAGGTTGTGGAGAATGAGGACGAAAAGAGAATTTCTATCCACATATTTTACCTGTTATGTCTATTACACAAACACTACTCTCCCCTGTTGGGAGAATATTAAAAATAAATCCACCCCGTAAACACGCTTTCCCTCGGGACCACTTTCTAGTGTCGGTTCCATCCAACCACAAGACTGTTCTGGTGGGCTCTTGTTATATTCTCCCAGCTAGCAACAACATCTCACATGCAACGCTTTACATACCCCCACAATCATTCATCTAGTGCCTAGTACCCGGTAAAGCATGACTCCTAAGGCTTAATTATCTAATCAGATTTATATAATAATAAGATCGCAATTACAAGATGCCAATACAATAATTTCAGTGCCAAATGATAAAGTCAATGCTTTGACCCAATTAATCTAACCTTGTAAAAACCTTAGCCTGGTTTTTATAACCACGCAGGGTCTGAATCGTTCTCTTCCCCGGCCTCCGAGATGACCAACTAGCTACCTTCCTGCTCTCTGCCCTTTTCCCTCCTCCACTTCTAGCTCTACCTCTCTATTCCTGTCCAATCACAGAGCTGTCACTGCCTAATGTGATTGGACAGAGAAAATGCTCCAACACTCCCGCAAACCCATTTTTCTAGATTAGATGTGAGTACATGCTAGAAAAATGTAGATCTCCATCTATTTCCACATACTGCAACATCTGGATTCCTGCCCCAATGCAAATAGAATATCACTTATATCTCAAACTGAGCCAACAGGAAATACCTACCCCTAAGTATCCCCTCACTCGTCCCTGTCCACATAGAATGAAGCACACAAATTCTTTCACCGAGGATCCTCTGAGAGTGCTTATCTTTATTTTTTTTTATTTTTTTATTTTTTTTATTTTTTATTTTTATAATTAGAAACATTTTACTTTCATTTGTCATTAG